>NW_005842590.1:614763-625712 GCF_000455745.1 Alligator sinensis
TATGCACTGCTACTTAAACTGTGACAAATGGTTGCAAACATGATAGTTTCAGGATCTTTCATCTAAATGAATGGTGCTTTTAGCCTACCTCTGACTGGAATTCATTTTAGAAATAAAAAGAAGAATTTCTTTCCCGCTTGTGTACAGAACTGAAACAAACAACAAATAAGGGGGCAGGAGTCAAAGCTTTCACAGATATCTACAGAATCACACCGTAGTTTTAAAACTCCCAGAGCAGCCCGTCTTCATGCATTCATTCCCTTCCAAAACCCAAATAATGTCTTCACTGTAAATTAATACAATTTTACCTAGCTGTCAACCTTCTGGAAACTGTGTGTGAAAAAAGATTCCCCCCACCCTTATTTTTCCTTTCACAGTAACATGCATAATGCAAACTCATACAAGGTGACAAGAGAGGATGTTAAAATGCATTTTTTTTAATTACAAAACAATTTGGGTGTTGAGTTATTAGAAAACCTTTTCAATCACTATCAGCTTAAACATAATAGTAACTACTGGAAAAATCTGACTGCAGAGAGGCAGTCTTTTACTATCCTACTTCTTCTATATTTATTCCCACATTATCCTCACAGATTCCCATAGGGGGAATTAAACGCACACATCTTACAAAGGAGTCTAACTGATTTTTGTAATGTTCATAGTTTTGTAATGTAATATTTATAAAACAATCTAATTACCAACATTCCAAGGTGTTCTGGAGCTGATAACACAAAAGAAAAAAAATCACTCTTTTATATCGTTCTCTTGGTCTCAATCAGTAGTTGACTAGACCCCTTAGAGATTTCTGGATTGGAAAAAAAATAAAACCATAATAGAGACAGGAAAAATGTTAGTTTAAAAACCTTCATACTGACTTCTAAAAAGAAACCAGATGACAGTTGTCAAAATCTGAATCTCTGAATATAATCAGGCAGCTAGTTTTTGATGATTGCATGAAATTTCAATAATACTCTCTGTATAGCACCTGAATACTTGCAGTACAAAAAGAATGAACTAAGAAAATATCAGTTGTTTGCCACTTGAAAAACTAAAGTTTACACCATTGTTTTGGGATTCTTTTTTTTTACTGGCCTTATTTAAAAAAAAGAAAATAGCAAAAACGATTCTCCAGTTTAGCTGTTGAGGGAAAATGTAATCTTTGCTCAGAAGAAATTCTACTGATGAACTATTTTACTTAGAACAAGGTTAAAATAAAGTTAAACTTATTTTTAAGAGCAGGAACTTACTGCCATCTTGTGGAGCATACATTTTTATTCCTTTACCAAACACAGTGTTCTAATGTAATTGGTAAAAAGAATATTCCAGCCTTTCCCATCTTAACTCCCAAAATATGTAATCTGTACCTAACAGTTTTCAAAACTTGTGTCTATATTTTAGAAGTAAAATAAATCCTAATCCTTCTGGAAGTGAAAATGATTCTCCTAAGAAAATACATTGAGGATGACTGACAATTTTTAATATTTATGCTGCAGAGCTCAGACTGAAATTCTCAGTCAAATTTCCCTCTGAGGCTATGCCCATGCTAGGAAAGCATTATCAGCACACTAGACTGAAACAGTGGGGATGAACCTATACTGACAAAGCTGGGGGTCATGGAATAAAATCGCCCCAAAGTAAAATGAGCCATGCATGTAAAGGAGAAGTTTTTGCTGGCATGACTGCATCTGCACAGGAGCTCTCACAGACACACCTTTGTCCAGCTGGGATCACATTTGTCCATCCCTCACCTAACAGCCATATTATAGTACCGGTTTCCCTGGATTTATGCAGTAGATGCATTCCCAGGGAACGGCACATCAATCGAATTCGCATAAAGTGAACCCAGTTTACAATTAAACAGATAGGGATGCATTCCTCCCTCCCTCACCAGCGTGGGAGGAGGGAGTGAGGCTGGGGCTAGGGAAGGGGTGGGGAGAGGGGCATGGCACACGGGGCATATAGACTGGGCAACCCTACCTCCTTGCCCAGGTATACCACAAATTTAGCTCCCTGCTTTTAATTATTGTTGTTATTTCTGCTTAAGGTTTTGGGAATTGGGCATCCAAATAGCCTAAGCAACTCTAAAAATCTCTAAAACAGTAATTTTACAATCTCATGAGTTTGATCCATACTCCTGTATGTAGACCTTATTTAAAAATCAGTAGTGTCCTTGAAGTCACTTAAAGCAATTAACTTAGGGTATTTTGCAGTATTGACATTTAGACATTGCCCATGCTGAGAGGACATCTTCCTGGAGATCGTCAGTCTGTTGCTACCTTCAAAGAGAGCAAGGGCCATATCTTACCTCTTTAAGGAGGCATGTAGTTCTGGACATGCACTAAGGGAGCCCAGGCTGCAGTTTGAAGAATGTAGGGACTGCAACAGTGAAAATACTTGCTCAGGACATGCAAGAGGAAGGGGATGCTCCTTGCAGTCTATGGTAAATCAGGAGAAAAAAAAACAGGATTATTTTGCTGAAAATTACATGTCCACATTTGTTTGCTATTGTGCTGTGGATTTTGTAATCACCAGGGATAATTTCCAGCAGATGCTAACAAGTGCACAGACCAGAAGAGCAGACTAACTTCTAATTACCATCCATCTACTGATAATGAAAGAACAAAGCAGGCAGCCTGCTGCTTTCAAGCCCAAAGCAAATCTTACCTGCTTTAAACTCAAAGCCTGGCAAACATACATAAAGCAATTTGGATCCAGTTCAGGCCCCCCTGTAGACAACGCATTTTGAGATGGAAAGGAAGCTGGTCAAAGGTCTAGGAAATAGGTTGAATTGAGAGAGGAGGTGTCAGAGATGCAGGCTGAAGAGGTTATTGGAATGAGTAGAACCTACTAAATAGGTAAGGCAGGATGAGGTGGGGTAAAATGCACATATTTTTAATACAATTTTTAATCCATTTCCCTCTGCTTATAAAGTTCCTCTGGATAAAGAAATGATACTGCTTTAAATTAGGTCTTCTCCATCACTGTGTGTTATCAGCAGGTTACACCACCTGGAAAGAATTACATAGCCAGACCCAACCTAGTTGGACATCCTGGAATTATATATAGTTGCTAAACAGGGGGTCATTTTGCCCAGTGATCCAGGTGGGGGGAATTAAAGGATTTCATTCTGAGAAAAGGGTAGATCCAGGCGAACCTGTCATCTAAAAGAAATGCCCACAAAAAGACCAAAAGATTGTACATGCAGTCCACACCTAAACTGTAATGCATGATTTATTCCCTCTAACCTACTAGCCCTGAATCAACATAGAGAATAAAACTAAATGAGCCTTTTTTGCTCCATACAAGCTAATACAGAACCATCATGTAAAACAATTTAAGATATATCTAGGATGCAAATTGAACCAGAGGTTCAGTTCTTGCAAAGGCAACAAACTAGCTCTACAGTGGTGGAAGAGGGTTGCCCAAACTTGGGGGAATTATGAAGTGGCATAAAGTTGATATCCCAGGGCTGTCCAACTTCAGAGCAGCCAGGGTCCCCCACAACATTGTTGGTACCCCATTTCCTACTGCATGCCCCCTTGCTGCATGAAGGCTCCAGGTTCCCCAAGACATGGGCTGCCTGGGCCCTGCAGCCATGCTGCCCTGCCCACCCCTACAGGCAGACATGGGAAGCAGAACTTGGAGGAGGAAGGGGGAGCACAGGGACCCCAGCAGGAGCAGTACCTGTAGCATGGGGAGCAGCACCCAAGCGGAAGCCTGGAAGTCACAAAATACACCATTTCAGGACACCAGTTGAACAGTCCTGCCCCAGCCTATTTACCCATTCTGGTTTTTGGCCAATATAGAGTCATTTTTAAAGTACACCTACTGTTTTTCTGATATATATTAAAGGGGCAAATTCTAACATTTGGTATGTTTTCAGAAAATAGCCTCCCCATAACATGTTCAGGACCACAGGAAGAGATTCTCTAAGATGTGAGCAGTTAGTTACATGTTTGAAGTTAGAATGAGATACTAAGTCAATAAACACCGATCACCAAAAACTTTTCTGTAATCATGTAGTTAGCAGTTTCCTAGGCATCTTGGATTTTTTTTCTTAACTCACTCTCCTGTTCCTTCAACAAATGATCTGAAATGATTAAACACTATTTGGGCTCATTACTTCTGAAGTTTAATTTTTTGGACTGATACACGGTGACCGCATCTACATGTGCACTTAACTGCAGAGTAGACTAATTAGCTGCAGGGTAAAGCATCACAGTCTATTCATGCAACACTAGTAGGCCACAGTAAACTAAATAACCCCATTGTAAGATAGCACCACTGAGATAATTAACTGCAAGTAAACGCAAGTGTACACACTGGCTGTGGACGTAAATTGCACCTGGTCAGCCCAGCCAGCAGGGGATCAGACTCCTGCCTGCTGTCTAGCCACACAGCTCTGCACTTTCAATACCCTTGTGCCCCAGCCAGCCCTTCCACCACCTGACACTGCCACCCAGGGCTGACTGCCCCCATCACCCCAGCTGTAATGTAAACTGCTCCACCCTGGTTCAAATTGCTGTCCTGGAAACATGCGTAGAAGCTGTGCCCAGTAGTAGTTTACTCCAGCTCAAACTCCTCCAGAGTTTATTGCTTTGAATTAATTGTATGTGTAGATGCACCCTGCGTATAATAGAGAGAGGCAAAAGAAAGGCATTTTATTAGGATCATTTCTATAGTTTAGAGACAGCAGGAGTGGGATTCAAATAATTTCCAGGTTTTCATTTTGCAAATCAAAAGCTACCCTAGTTTGTTAGTCTCTTGTATTATCAAGAACCTCTGCTAAGATCCACTCGCCTGTGAAATGGGCACATGTGATTATTTCCCATGATTCCAGTTGGAGTCCAGCAAATGTGCTGTTGTATTTGCTCTTTGCCGGGACAAAGCCATAGTGAAGATATAGAATGCTGCTGCCTCTGGAGCATGCCATGCCAGTTAGCTTTGCAAATGATACTAACAAATTTATACAGAAGAAACTGACTTTGTCATTTGTGGCAATTTAACACTGAATTTTGTCAGCTCCAGAATGGAATGAATCATTATTGCTGTAGCAGTACCTGGCCGCACCTCCACTAAGCCTAGTCCCTGCTTCACTCAGCTAATACACAAAGAATAACCTGTCTGACAAATATGCTTCTTTTTTTTGTTCATAAAATAGCCACTACTAAACTCAAATGTCCTCAATTGTAATTATACGCTAGAATAAAAGATAGGGTGAAAAAAGTCAAAACAAGCAAGCTGAGGAGGAAAAATATAGCGTATCTCCAATTCTGGGTGGCAAACCAGCATTTCATTTTCCTAATTCCCACTCCTCAGACACACAGTGGAAATTTCTACAATAAGGTTAAAACCCATATGTGCAAGAGAGAGCTTTCCTAGGCATTGATACTAGATTGTGGAATTATTCTTGCCTGAGAACTAAGAACCAAATATGGATATGACCACCTTCCACTCCAGGCAGAAGATACATTACTTTGACATTGATTTCTCCAACTGAAGGAGGATGCAGCATGCACATTTTAAAAAATGCACAGTAGCAGTTAGCACTAGGTGCATCTACATAAGACACTAACTGCACAGTAGCCTGATACTACTGCGCAGTAGTGCTGCGTGGCCAAAACAGTGCCAAGACACTACTGAGCAGTAGTATTAGGTTATTGCACAGTAGCGTCATTTAAAAAGCATTCACCAGAACTACTGCACAGTAACTCCCATTGCTGTGCATTTGTTTAGTACTTGCTTATACAAGTACTAAACAAATGTTACTGATATAGAAATGTGTTCACATGCATTTAGTATTATGTTTATTAATATGAACTAAAAAGAAAAGCATTTATAACTAACTGAAAATCAGATATAGTAAATTAGCCCTAACACTAAAAATATAGTCTACAATCCAAATTGTAGGTGCTGCCTTTTCAGAAAAAATGGTATATTTTAGGTAAATAATTGTTCAGGATTGTCTAATAGGTAGCTTATCAACCCAAGTACCTCCCAGACAGGTAACAGTTCAGTCTGCCAGGATTGCAACTCTGTGCGGAGCTATTTCAAAGACAGAAAGATAACTAGATAGATCTGCCTTGGAGGCAGGTCATCAACAAGGGGATGTCTCCTAGACAAGTACCTGTTCATGTCTGCCTGGAAAGTAAGTTATAAGCCTTTGTATGGCGCCTTTCAGTCAGGCACTTATTCTGGTCTGCCTGGAAGGCAGGTCAGCATGCAGATATACCTAACAGGCAAAGAACTATGCAAGTCTGCCTTTCCATAGCTTCAAAGATCCCAAGACAAGTCAAAAATTTCATTTTAATGATTTCTGGAGAAAGACATTATTTCCTGTAAGAAACCATTTTCAATACAGTTGCTGAATGTGTCAAACTGCCATCTCTTTAGCTTTACATTTCTAATGCCAAATACAAGAACAAAATTCTATTTTACAGGGTTCTGATGGGGGTAACTTTTTGAAAAGGTTAGGTTGTTTTATATGATTTTTGAGTGCATTTGAGCAAAGTATCCAAATGCATAGTTTGGTACACATGTAAGAAGCACAACTGATGACAGACATGGATTGAGCACATATTTTTTGTCTGCGTTTATATATAAATATGGAAAAGGGGCTATAACTTTGTCTCGCTCACTCACACCACTGTAACTTGTGAATTTTTCAGTGGAGGAACTAATGGAAGTTCTAAACTGCAATTTATATATTACTTATTTTAATATAATTTAAGTGTCCAAGACCCTAATCCAGCAAAGCACTTAGCATATGCATAATTTTAATCACTTGAGTAGTGAAGTAGCCGATGAAGGGCACACTTCATATTTGTCAGAACTATTGTTTTAGTTACACTCAATTCAAATTTTCGAGGTTTCCTTCACAATCATATTGGCTAGTCTTCTCTTTTCTAAATGAAAAAGTTATAGGGAATTTGAAAATAGCTTTGGAGGCATGTTGATCAACTGTGTCTTGGCCCTGTGTCAGCTAAGAATTTTGGACATAAATCAACTGATAACAGCCTCAAGTGAGAAAGAAACATAACATTTTATTCTGTAACAGTATGGCACAGGAGTAAGAGGTATACAGAAATGACTATTGTTAGAGATAGGATATTGGATTATATATCCAATCCAACTCTATAGTTTCCAATTTAGCTTGAACTCTATAGTTCATTCTAGCAACACCATTTATTCTGTAGAAAAAATGGAATTGAGTGAGACTAGAGTGGGAGAGGCAAGGGGAAACGAGGCCATTTCGGTCCAATGGTTTTAATACCCAGCTATAGTCATTTTTGTGCATATATCAGAAAGAGGCCACCAGGGCTTAGAGAAGTGAAAGCTCAAAAAATATATTCAGCTAGCAAATCAAATACGATCTGATGGTTTGGCCCCTGTTGCTGAACACAGTACTCCTTT
Organism: Alligator sinensis; assembly: GCF_000455745.1. Taxonomy (NCBI): domain Eukaryota; kingdom Metazoa; phylum Chordata; order Crocodylia; family Alligatoridae; genus Alligator; species Alligator sinensis. The sequence continues at coordinate 622,177 of NW_005842590.1, forward strand.
TGCAGACTTACGTACCATCTAGTAGCGTGTGAGATGATGCAGCTACATCCTTTTAAGTTCCTAAAATACACTTTCCCAAAATATTTATAATATTAATGCAGATACACTATTTCAGGGTAATGTTGATGCCGAATATGGCTGTGCCATCTCCCCTACAGAAGTGTACTCAGGAAACAGTCCAACAGTTAAGAAACATTACAATCAAAACCATACAGTACAATATTTCGTTATACCAAAATGTGCCAATCATTATTTCTACCTACAATATCTTCTAAAACTCAGAATATAAGACCCTTCATTCATGTTAAGCTAGACCACCTGGCACACCAACTGTCAGCGGGAATCTTAATGAGTGACTTATCCTTTCACAGCAATATTCCCACAGGCATCCAAAGAAAGGTCAGATAATCTTTGCAGAGTGTTTTCTACGTCTGAAAGCTTGATCTTTGGTGTGCCATCTGTAATGTATAGAGAAAACTTACTATGGAAGAGATTCAAGGCAAAATCCCTGGGTCTGAAACCCACAATTCAATTCTATTAGAAAAAATCTATTCAATGAACTCACTTCTGTACCTGAAACAGGCTCCTTTACATGAGACTATTATATTTTCTCCACAGTCCCTCAATCTAAAGCATCTTACTCAATAAGATAGTCCTTTTACATTTTTATATGATCCTGTCTGTACTGATACAGCTAAAAGGAATGCCAAAAAGTAGATTATTGTCATCATTCCAAGTTAGCTCTACATTGTACTCTATCCTTTTACACTTTCAGTCTGAGAACTCTATGCTTGGCACAATTTACCTGTTATTCAAGACTAGGTACAATTCCAATTAGAAAGAAGCACTGAATGGACATATTCATTACCACATGCTGATTTAACACCCAAAGATGCTGTTTGCAATGAAATACTGTGTTTTCCTAGAAGATCCTATTTTAAATTGCACTTCATTCTGTTTGAAGGTATTTCTTGTTTTGGTTTATCTTTTGCTGGTGGAATCTTCAGCTTTCTCTTTCTAATTAATAATTAAGTCTCAGGATCTTGATTTGTGAAAAATTCCTGGCTTTACAATGGGGATGTGACAGGTTAAGCGATTAATCGTTTAACAGGTGCAAGCGCAGTGATAATCGGTTAGCTTGCCGGTTATCCTTTAGCTCCGGCCGGGAGCCATCTGGCAGGAAAGGGGGGGAAGGGAAGCCGTGCGGTGTCCCAACAGGAATCAGAAGGCAGATGGCAGACAGAAGGGAGGGAGGGAAGGAAGAGCGAGGAGGGGGGGAGTGGGGCCTAGTACCAATAGCCCAGGAGCAGGCAATTATTTTGGGCAGAGGGCCGCTTACTGAGTTTTGGCAAGCCATCATGGGCCACATGACAGGCAGCCCAGGGCAGATAAATATTAATTTTCTAAATTTTTTAAGGGCCCTGCAGGCCAGGTAGAATGGCCTGGTGGGCCGCATCTGGCCCCCGAGCTGCATTTTGCCCACCCCTGCCATAGCCTAAGAGGAATACTGCCAGCAGCCTAATGACTCCTCAAGTAAGCAATTAGCTGCTCATTCATGGGTGCTCCCTTCTTCCCAGGGCATGGCTTCACCTGGAACGTGTTGTCTGGCTGGGTTTCCCTGCTTCCCCTCTCTCTCCAGTCAAAGGGCTCTGGGAGCCCGAGCAACTCCCAGCAAACGCTGTGTCTGAGCTGCTGTGTTACTGGTTAATCGTTTAACCAATATAATTAGAGGAGATTAAATGAATATTTTTTTAAACAATATGTAAATCCCTACTTTACATACAATATCCAACATATGCCTAGATCAGTTGTTCTCAACCTTTACTGGACTTGAAGGACCCCTCACTAGACTCGAGACACCCCTCCATAAGTTATGTGAGTTGAGCGGTACCCAGTTTCAAAAGCTAATTTATATGTTACAATGCTTACTTCCTTGCAGAGGGCCAGAGTAGTGGAGATGAGGAAATCAGCCAGACAAGGACTAGCCTTATCTGCTTATCGCTTCATACCACTCTTCTGCAAAGGTTCTCACAGTACCCAGGTTGAGAATCATTGGATGGATCCTCAGCTTTGCCAAATGCCTGTGGGAAGGTGGGCAGGTGATAAATTGAGTTTATTTTAATCTACCTTTCCATACCCTTGATCCTGGAAGCACCAGGGTCCAAGACAGCCCCCAACATACCTTAGAAATATCTAAAGGCTGCTTCAATTTATATGCAGACAAGATTCTTTGGGTCAATGTGATATCTTTTATTAGATCTTTTTTTTTTTTTTTAATTTATACCACTCGAGATGGGACAAGCCACTAGTTGAGGATGAGATACCCAGCTTGTCCCATAGTACATGTGGCAAACCACATTCTCACCCTGTTCACTAGGGTAATCATCAGATACCTACATTAGGCATTTTTATGTCCACTTTCCAAAAGTAGACTAAAGCAAAGAGGATTTAGTGACAGTCTAGAAAGGCATGACACTACAAAGACACATGAATTATCATTGGCAACACGTAGGAGGTACACACAGGTGCACATGCACCCCATGAATGTGGCGGTGCACCCCCTGTGAAAAGGTGTCTGCAGGTGGTCCGCGATCGCTCCTGGCCACCGCTGCCAGCAGCATCTGCGGGTGGTCGCCAACCACTGGTTGGCACTCGCCACTCAACCCCCCTGCCTCCCCGCTGCTGACAGCGCCGCAGCCGCCCACAGGAGCTCCCTGCTTGTCGGTGCCACACTCAGCGCCGCTGCCGGCTGTGGGAGCTTGCCGTGCCTCCCCAGTCTCTGAGGGCACACAGCATTCATGTGAATTCTTATGGCAAAGTGTGCATCAGGGAAGAAAAGATGGCGCTACCTATGTAAACAGATGTAAAATGATACTAAGCAGTGCATTTTCTCATGAAAGTCTAGATTTGAAATAAACCTGACTTATCTTTTAGTTTATAGATTTTAAAAGTTAATTTAAATAGTTAATGCAAAGCAAGATCCAATTTCTAGTGATGGATATTATTTAAAAGATACTGTGCAATTTTATACTATTAATTTTTAGTATACTTTTAGTTTTTATTTTAATTAATTATTTTGTTTCACTGAATAAAGGTCACCTTTATGTCCTTTTTAATAATATTGGTGTGATTAGTTACTTGGAAAACTAGTTTCAAAGTCACATCCATTTGAAGTCAACAATAGCACTATGCTTGGTAGTGTTTGCAGCACTGGGTCCAATACTGGTATTGAGTTAAAGTGATATCAAACTTAATTTAGAATTTGCCTAGTACTATGGGCCAAATTATGCCGTCAGCTACATTGGAATAGACACAGATTTATGTGAAGGATTTTAGTTGAGTTAGTTCTCATTTCTAACCAGTGTAACTACGAGGAAAATCTGTCTTCTAATCTAAAATTGTGATCATGAGTCCATTGTGTTAAATAGGTCATAAGTATTTTTCAGTTCAAGTCTTAAGGACAAACAGTGAAGTATCTAAAGATGTCAGACTTCTGAGCATCTTTGAGGAGGACACTCAAGAAGCCAAGGGAAAGA
>NW_005842590.1:625743-635324 GCF_000455745.1 Alligator sinensis
CTATATAAACAACTAGTTATGTTTGTACTAAAAAGCAAACCAGAAACTCTATACAGGACATTTTATAGAAAGTTTATTGGATTTTTTTGTATTCATCGTCACGTACAAACACTTGAAAGGAACTGTTGAAAAAGTATATCTTAAAGGTAGGCACAAAAATCTCTTGTACTGTGTTATTCATTCTATTAGAAGAAAACCATAAAACAAACACAAGGAAGGCTTTCTTCAGAGGATCTGAGAACCAAGGGCAAAATGAATAACAAAGTTGATAATACCTTTAAAAGCATTTATGATGATTGTTTGACACATATGGACTATTCTGCACGTTGCTTCAGTTCATAGATTTCTGGACAGTAAAAGGATGAAACTTGAACTGCCAAAATGTGTTATTCATTCTTCCAGGGCTTTGAATATCCTATTTAAATGGTAAGAAAATCCTGCACAAAAGAAATTGATTTGGGATGCAGCAGTCTACTTTTTGTATACATTTATTTTAAAACCCAATGTTAGTGCCCATTGTTGAATCACCTAAATATTTTACATCAATAAAAGTCAATAAAATATATATGGCATAATTCCTTACTTACCAAGAAAAAATAATCCACTCAATTACAGCAATCAAACCCTACTCATCTTATGCCTTCCACCTTCAACTTCAGTGTAGCAGGTCTGCTAAGTAAGCTGGTTCCAAAGAACAAAATACTCCAGTGAGAAAACCATGCTGCCAGCTGTTGCCAATGAAATGACAAGAAAAAAACTAGATTCTCAAGTCCACGAGAAGCCAGACTAAATGGCAATCCTTAACATAACTGGACCCTGGATTGCAGAGATGACCAAAACCTTGAGTGGTATCTTTAGGGGAATGCAGAGCACGAAGTACTGATGCTCTGTCCTCATAACAGCTGGCCCCTATGTTCTACAGTAGCAAATGCTGTACCTTTTCACCATAACCTCAAATAAAGCATAGTATAATACTCCATATGAGAAGTTACAAAGATATAAAGTATTATGGCAAAGTTCACATCAGAGAATAAAACACCCTGTCATCTAGGTAAAAACAGATGTAAAATGAAACTAAGGGATGCATTTTCAAATAAATGTCTAGATTTAAAATAACCCTGGGCCTCTGCACTACCTGAAAAGAAGCATGCCTACAAATCATTTCCATTACAAAATCATCACAGGAAATAACAACTCCCTACTAAACACACAACTCAAATTAGGTGACTATGAATGAAGAAAGGTTATGAAATAAAGATGCCATTAAATGCATGTGGTATTAATTAATAGGGGGGGAAAAGATCCCTGGGTCCAAACACTCCTTGTAAAACAGTTTCTGAGAGAGGAAAACTATCCCCATGTCATTTGAACTTGAGAGGGCAAACAGTATGCCTGATCTTCGTTCTACCTGAATCTACTGCCATCAGTAATTGTTGTTAAGATGGATAATCACAACACTGTGGGGGCATCTACACATGCATTAATGTGCTTTTACTAATGCACATTAAATTTAGGTTGTAGCCGTGTTGGTCTAAGGATATAGGCAGACAAGGTTCCTTGGGTGAATCTGATATCTTTTATTAGACCAACCCAAATAGTTGGAGACTAGTTATTAAGCAAGCTTTCAGATTCAAAAACCCTTCGTCAGGCTAAGGAAGCTGCAGCAGTTGGTGTGTGCTCTTCCTGGATGGAATGAAAAGTAAAGAAGCCAGGGGCTGGGCTGGGCTGGGGAGTCAGTTGCCAGGCAGATTGTAATGTATCAAAAATCCAATGTCTACGTTTAGTCCCTGATCTCTAGTATCCAGGATGTTGATGAAATGGAGCTCATAGGCTCGTCTCTGGGATGTGTTGTGTAAGTTTCCCTTGAGGATCAGGACTGAGAGATTGGAGAGAGAGTGGCCCTCCTGTGAGAAATGTGTTGAATCCATCCTAAAACCGCTTGTCACCCACAGAGCAAGTTTTGTCCAAGACACCACAGACTTGCTACGGAAACTTAAAAACATAGACCACCTTCCCAGCAACACACTCCTAGCCACCATGGATGGTTTACTAATTTGCTTGTTTGTTGCTTAAACACTGTATTTTATTTTGGAAGACTGACCTTTTCCAATTACAGAAGCCATGCACTGCACTCAGCCAACATTCAAGTACTCATGCATGAGCTCAACCACTCATGAATTCTTGCTTGGTACCCTTGCTGAGCTTGCAGATAAGGCTGGAAATCCTGATGGGAAACAATTAGATATTTATACTTCACAATGAGAGGTTTTGTAATGTGGATTCATGCTGTGCTTTCTAAAGGATGGCACAGGACTGGATTTAAGGGAAGCTGCCATTATGATTCACTTAGAGAATCAACAAAAGGATCACTAGAGCCAATGCAAATTGGTCAGTACCCTGGAAACAGCTTGAAATACACTTATTTGCAGATTGGGGAACATCCTATCCTGTATACCAACATGGTGATGTGCTCAGCTCCACCTTCCTGGGATAGTGGGGTGTTGTATTAGTCACAGACAGGCTCCTGGAGGACAAAGCCATGACCTGAAGTTCCCCATATAATTGTACAGGTATCACATACAGCACAAGAAATTGTCATACTGCTAAGAAGCTCTTGTTGGAAATAAGTAATATTTTATGTCAATTAAACCCTGTTTTTTTGTACTTCAAGCCACTTGAACTACTGTATGTGCATTCTTTGTAGTCCTGAAAGGGTGCATGTAGTGTTCCACAACCCACATGTTACATACATTCCCAGTGCTACTTGGATAATAAAACTGATAATGGGAGAAAAAAACAATTTAAGAACCTTCAAAAGGCACATTTTACGGTTATAGCATTGACAAAGCTGAAGCTGTTGCTCATGCAAAACCTGCCCCCACATCTCCACCACCCCCACTATTACTACACCCCACAACAGAGCCATCAGCATCCCTGGATCTTACAGCTGCACCTCCAGGAATGTAGTATACCTCATCCAATGCACCAAATGCTCTGATGGAAGATATGTAGGAGAGACCAGACAACAACTGCGCACCAGAATGAATGCACACCGGAAATCCATCAAAGACAGAAACACTCAATTACCGGTGGGGGCACATTTCTCACAGGAGGACCACTCTCTCTCCAATCTCTCAGTCCTGATCCTCAAGGGAAACTTACACAACACATCCCAGAGACAAGCCTATGAGCTCCATTTCATCAACCTGCTGGATACTAGAGATCATGGACTAAACGTAGACATTGGATTTTTGATACATTACAATCTGCCTGGCAACTGACTCCCCAGCCCAGCCCAGCCCCTGGCTTCTTTACTTTTCATTCCATCCAGGAAGAGCACACACCAACTGCTGCAGCTTCCTAAGCCTGACGAAGGGTTTTTGAACCCGAAAGCTTGCTTAATAACTATTCTCCAACCATTTGGGTTGGTCTAATAAAAGATATCAAATTCACCCAAGGAACCTTGTCTGCCATTAAATTTAGTACCTCCAATATGTGGTACTAAATAAACGCACATTAGGCTGTGCTAATGTGCAGTAGCACAAGTGCATGCTTTTTAGGTGACAATGAACAGTAGCCTATTCTACTGCACATTAGCATATTAGCACAGTTTTTCACGTGCTGCTTTAACGCACAGTCAAATAGGCTACTGTGCATTAAAGCGCAAGTGTAGACAAGCCCTGAGAGTATCACCAGTCATATAAAACAATACACTGATTTGATAAATTTAAACCAATGGGAAATAATGGGTGAATAAAGCATCCGGTTGTGTCAGAATACAGCTGTATTGAAGAAAGATTGCAAATGCCATCCAATTGAGCAGCAAAGACTTTATATTCTTATAATACCAAGGCCTTTGTGGGAAACTAGCACGTCTGGGGATAAAAATCAAGACAAACAACTCAACTCAACTCCCTTTCTCAAGCATTACAAACTGTGTGTATAATAAAAATTAAGGTAGACAGAATTTTCTCTAAAGTTTAGCTGCACTGTTACACATCAGCTCTAGCACATCTCTACACAAGAAACTCAGTAAGACATTGGAGAATCATCGTACAGATCAGTTCATAGGAAGACCAGAGGTAAGAAATGAAGGAATACCTGTTATGTTACCTCTAACTGGATGATGCATCAAAAAGGCAATCAGCATCCTAGAATACAATTGTAACTGCTCCTCTATCTGTTCATCATATTGTTTAACTTAGAGATTATATTGTTTTAGAACACATGGTAACAACTACTATAGTGTTAAGCACTCTCAGAATAGATACGCACATCTGTTTAATGTCAAGCCTCCCAGGGTTTACCAAAACCATATGACATTATGTTAAAACACAAGACTCACTAACACCTTGTATATAACCTTGTGCTAGTTAACATGCAAAGCTATTGCCTCCGTCTGCAAAATTCATTTTTCTCCTTGCTGCCTTTCCCCCCTTCCCCTCCTCTTCACTGTAAGATTTTTTTACGCACAGCTGCACTACAGGTTAAACTGCTATTTAAAAGATTTCCTTTACTAAAAAACCCTCTTTCATCCAAATTTACTTGGTGGCAGCTACATGTATAAAAACTGCAATTCAATGGTAACTCAGCCAAATTGGTTCAAAAGTACAGAAACAGTTACTGAACCCATCTAAATACATATAGGGAGAAAGATAACTGAACAATATTGTGTAGCATGTAATCGTGGCCTGTCTGGGAACTAAAGTTAATGTTCCTTATTTGTTGCTTTTTAGCATATTCCTTTGAACAGTCCCCAAGATTGTCAGATGTGACAAAAATATCTCTAGTACCTGCTTTGTCACATAAGCACTGAATAAAAAGCACCCTGGCTATTAACATGCAAACAAGAATGTCACACATTTCACTGTATCTCCAGAACATGCTTGTCTAATGCTGTCATAACAAGCAACATTTCTTATACAGGAGAACTGTTCTGTTTAATGCAGTTAGATATTTCATTCGTTTTTTATGCCAGTACCTAAAAGTTTTCTTCTTTACTTGGTTATATTGTCCAATGTTGGGAAACAAGCCATTAGACATAAATGGGCTGTTTGTAGGCTTTGAATGCTTTACTGCAGGGTACTGCCTACAACATGTTCATTCTCTCTCTTTTACAATTGCATAAAATAAATAAGATGTATTATTATTTTATTTTTTTATGTAAACTTCTGACTTTAAGGATATAAACAACAGAGCTAGAGCCATTCTAGAGACTACTGTATATTAATACAAGTGCAGGAGATCAATATTTGGTAAACAGGAAAACATAAATCAATTGGGCAAAGAAGTTTTATTTTCAAACATTTCAAAGGCTACAAAGCAATTCTACCCCTGACCCCAAGATGGTCTCACTGAGTTCATGGAAGAGACAGGCAATTAGCCACGTTAGCTCGAAGTCAGGTGGAAGGCAGGGCAAGCAAGCACCTTAGGACTGTCTTAAGATGCTACTCTGAGCTGCTGCCTTCTGTCTGACTCCAGAGAAATTTGGCCTGTCTCTAACACCCTGCTCTGCCTTCTAAACAAATTCATGGGGAACCCTATTTACATAAGCAATTGCCAATAGTAGAATTTTACCACGCACATATTTCACGCACATTTTAAAGGAGTTAAATTTGTCTGTTCAGAAAACTTTAACATGTCCCTTTTTACAACTGGAACAATTTTCTGCTATACTTTCTATTTAATGTACCGTAAATACATTTGGAAGGCTTCTGCACTGAGACTACAAATGTTCAAGCCATTAATTTATGTTTGCTTCTCTAATTATCCTTTAACTAACTTGTTCTCTTTATATTTATGGGTTTCCTGATGCTCCTTTTAAAATGGTCTCTTTTCTTTGAATACTTTACATTATTTTAATATTTTTCACTCACAATATTAACATAAACTAAGCACTAACTACTACACAGTAAACTACTACATGAATCGGTATTGCATTTATCCATCTTCTGGGTGTTGCTGCAATCTTGTTTACAATGACCTTCAATATCCCTTTTACCCATCTCTGTGAACAAAGGTAAATTTCTGTCAGAGACTTGTCAGCTATACGTAAAATATTTTCTAACATTCCACATTAAATTCAAATAGCCCTATTCCACCATATATTACCAATTCAGCAAATTGTTAAACAGTGAAAAAAAGGAATCCCGCAGTGCAGCATCTTCCTGGAGGATACAGTCCCCTTAGCACTTGCATAAATGTTATCCCAATCAATAACCAAGTAATTAAAGTCACTGATATTTTGCCCCTTTCACAAACCTCCCTTATCTGTAAAACTATTTCTTGCTCTACTTTCTCAAACTGTCTTGAAAGTAGAAGCCGGAATCGTTAGACCACCTCTTTGTCCTTAACCTCTGTATTAGTCATCTCAGTATTGTCAGTGAAAATCACTGTACTTCTTTCTGCAGACACAGCCTCATTCTTTCTAAGTATTGCCTCTTTCATCCTTATTTTGCTAGTGTATTAATAAACCATGCATTCTGATTTTTGTAATATCCCAATAGTACAAGATTTTTTGGCTCTGGTTTGTCTTTTTAGTTTCAGAATTATATAAAGGATTCAGAAATGAAATACTAAAGAAATGAAAGCCCTACTAAAAAAATGACTTAATCTGACAAAATCTATTATCTATGCTACTCAGCCATCAGAGGTATATCAAGAGTATAATCCTGACTGCATTAAAAAATCAATGGGAGTTTTACCATTGCCTTCAATGGAGTCAGAATTTCACCCCCAAAATAGTCTCTTGGATTGAAACTGAAGAAGCCTATATAGACCTTTCTTTTCTGACCAAATCAAAAGCAGCACTTTACTTGCATAATAAAATTCAATTTCAGAAGATTCTATATGATCTGTGTCTTTAAAAATTTCTAATGTACAGAAGAAACTATGAAATTTGAACTCTAAGGAAAAACACAACACTTATGTTTCATATATCCATGTACTCCATGTTAAACTATCATTCACATGATTTCTGCAATCCTACGCCCAACATAACAACAAAGGGTCATATATTGATCTGAATTCCAGGAGGATTTCCTATCAGTGTCAATGGCAGCTGTATGCAGTTAATATTCCTAGCACAGTGTATCTTAAGCTAGGACTGTGTACCCCTGGTAGTATGTGGCAAACTTGTAAAGAACAGAAAAGCAAGAGAAAAGGGAAATGAAATAAAGGGGAAAAAAAAAAGAACATCCTCACACTCTCTCTCAGACTGCTGAAAAAGTAAGGGTGTGGTCGTATTGACATAAAATGCTACTTGCTTATTATCCGTACCATGGGAATCATATGGGTACACAGCAGGATAAACACGTAGCAGGCTTACCTTTGAGAGCTTGGGTTGAGTCCCAGCCTTGAGATCCTGCTGTTTTGATTGGTGGAGCCCATCCACCAATCAGGAGGCAGCAAGGGAAATAAAGTCACGCCCCTTTCATGAGGGCAGGGGGAGAGGAGCTTACCCGGACCTGGTTGAAGACTGCAAACTGTCAGGTCTGGAAGACTTCAGGGGCAGAGCCCTAGAGCATATAAAAGGAGCTGCGTGCCCAGCACAAGGGAGATGCGTCGGGGACTGAAAAGAGAGAAGAGCAGGGCTTAGAAGAGCTGAGAAGAGCTGCTCAGCAGGGTGAAGCAGTAACCCAGGAAGAGCCCCTGAAGACTTCTATCAGTGGGGAGCAGCAGACAGCTCCAGCAGTTAGGCTCTTGGTGTGCAGCCTGGGAGATGCATGAGGCAGCTTGCATCTGCAACCTCTGGTGTGCAGCCAGAGACACGATGCACAGGCCAGTGCACAGAGCAGGATCTTTGGAGCCCCTTGGGCAGGTCAGGTCCTCAACCCCCAGCACAAGGCTGGGAGCTCGGTGCAGGAAGCGCTGCACGGAGGATGAGACACCCTCGCAGCCACTCAAGGTGGCTCGGGGCAGCAGCTCAGTACAGACGATGCTGCACAGAGGATCTGGGAGCAGACCAAGCCCCGTGCTGCACAAGGTTGGCTGTCCAGGCCTCCAACCCCTAGCACAAGGTGAAGTGCCCGCTACATGCAGCGGTGCACGAGACCCTAAGCCAGATTAGTTGCAGCAGAGTCGGGCAGCAGGAAAGCCCAGCGGGAAACAGAGCTCAACCTAGAGAACGGGAGGCAACCCTCTGGGACTGTGGAGTAGTAAGTTACCCTGGAGCGAGGGTCCCAACAGGGGAGGGACCCCTCCATGGTTGCGAAGGGGTACGACATGGGCCGCTCCTGGGTGATAGCAGGGGAGCTTAGGAGTCTTTGGGGTCTCCCTCTCCTTTTCTTTCCCCCCTGCTCCTTTTCTGTAGTGGTACCTTGGGAGTGGGGGCGCTGCTCTGAAGGGCATCCAGGTAGTCTAAGGATTGCTGGTTATACTTGTAGACTGTGTCTTATAGTTTATGTAAATAAGTTGAAGTAACAGTTTGTATATTAATAGAGTTATAAGGTTGCCCAATCAATATCCTTTGTTCTGGGATGTTCTATGGTTCATCTGTATTTTTAAATAATAAGTGTGTGTGTGTGTGTGTATGTGTATATATGGTATACGTTTATTATTTTGTAAATGTGTACATTATATATATATATATATATATATAAAATGTATATTTATATATAATGTATGTGCAAATTATATATATACATATATACATACACACATAATAGGGTTCATTATTTTCTAAATTTGTACATTATATATATAATGTGTGTATATATATATATAATTTATGTACAAATTATGTGTGTGTGTGTGTATATATATATATAAAATTTATGTACAAATTTACAAAATAATAAACTCTATACCATATAACCGTGTGTGTGTGTGTGTATGTCCTTACCCTTTAATGGTTTTGTTGTAATAATAAATTTGTATAAAGTAAAACCTCTGTTATCCGGCATCCCCCATTCCCAGGGGATGCCGGATAACAAAATCTGCCGGTTAATTGAGCGGCCCGGGCTGCCACTTCGCCACCCCTCCCGCCACATCGCTGCCCCTCCCGTGGGCCCTGCAAGCCCCATGGGACAGGGAGGTGGGCCCCACACAGCCTGTTATGCCCCTGGGCCGTGGGGGCTCGGCAGCACAGGCTGCTTTGCCCTGGGCCATGGGGGCTCAGAGAAACCGGAAGTGCCATGGTGGGCACTTCTGGTTTCACTTTATCTTACAACCCAGCATCCCGGTTAATTGAGCATGCTGGCTTGTAAGAATCCGGTTAAACAGAACTTTTACTGTAGTTAAGTAATTGATTGACTGGGCCTGACTCTATAAGGGATGGAGGTGGCCACTGGGTAGCTGTGTCCCTCCACAGCACACCACCCTGCCAATAATTCCCTCAATTGGAGAGGGGAGTACAAACCCATGTACACCCGGGCTACAAACATCTTTTAAAAAGGGAGTATACAACTCAAGAAAGTTTGGGTACTACCACCTAGAAGTTCAGTACTTATATAGGTACTTACATAGTTCCCTGAATCAAAGGGTTAAGAGCAAGTGATTAAAGGAATATATAGTCCCAATATTTTAATTTTGAAACTCAAGGAGATGCGAAAATTATCCAAATGGAATACAAAAACCTGACC
>NW_005842590.1:635355-640405 GCF_000455745.1 Alligator sinensis
TTTCCCTACTATTAAGCATATTTTGTTTGCAGACTGAGGACATAAGACTTAAGGTCTGTTTCCTTAGACATTGTACAGTACATAATGGAAATTCTAAAATAGACCCATAGTCACAACTGCATTTAAAATACATAAATACAAATTTCCTATTATTTGATCTCATGAATATCATCTTATCTCATCTTACAATGCTGCATGCTAACCATCATGCAAAAATTAATGTAATTTCTTCCAGGAAAAAAGTAACACATTAATTATGAGACAAGCATGTCAGAATCCTGGCTCAATCAAACTAGTGGCTCGTACTGCAGATCACTGGTGGAGCACTGAGCTTTAAAAAAAAAAAAAAAATCACAGAAGGTTATCTTTAGGTGCTGATGTAGGACTTTTAATGATAAAAAGACATATGTTGGTGTCTTAGTACGTTTGGGCAAACGACACTAAATTTGGTTTCCAGAGAGGACCAAGAAGAATCCCCAGATGGATCCAAAGTTGTTCTAAAAACTACATTACAAGCCCATTTAGCCCTCACCAGCTTCAGGGATCGAGTGAGTGCAATTGTAGGCCAAACCCTTTAGTCCCTGTGCCAAACAGAGCTGTGGCACAGCTGAGAATCTAGGATATGGCATTTCAAAAGCGTTCCTGGCAGTCATTTTATGAATATTTTGCTTGATTCAACATACCTCCAAAATGACCTGGCCTAGATACGAATTTGCGTAATTTTCCTAGCTTTATTAGTTTTGTGTAAAGGGCTTAGTACAGTAATTACCAATAAAGATGTTTTCACATGTTTGAAAAGAAAATTCACAATATAGTTATAAGCATATATAATATAAACGGATCCCTTGCTAGCTTCACAGCAGTAATCTTATTGAAAGCATGTCTACACATTCTCCATATTCTCATTTTCTTAGACACCTTGGCAAGACAGTTGTACTCAAACATTTTGAGCCTTAATTTTCTACTCTTCTGAACCTCTTCTAAACATCTGATGAAGCAGGCTGTCACCTATGAAAATGTATGCCTCTCTGAACTAGTTAGTCTCTAAGGTGTCACCCTGCCCTGCCTTCTTGCCTGACTTCAGATGAACACAGCTAACTACCTCTTTCTAAACCTTTTAAGGCCCAGTTCTCTTCTCTTCTGTACCTTGTGTAGCCATTTAAAACTGTAGGTGTAAAATCTGCAGAACAGAATAGTATATTTAATACACACTCGACGTGTCTACACAAGACGCTTACTGCGCAGTAGCTCATTACTACTGCACAATAGCATCGCTGGGCATGAACCCTGACATGATACTACTTTGCAGTAGTAACAAGCTAGTGCACAGTAATAATGAGTCATTGTGCAGTAAGTGTCACTGGGTAATCGCACCAGGATGCTACTGCTCAGTCATTTAGTACTTGATTATGCAAGTACTAAATGACTGTGCAGTAACAACTGCACAATGGGCGACCTGCGTAGACATGCCCACTATGCAGGTAAAAATGACTGTACAAACTGTGCAAATCAGGCCTGTGATCTTCTAAAAAAACCCTGAACTCAGAAAGCATGGAGGCATGAACTGGAGAACTGGAAACTCCCCAGTCTGGGGAATAGGTAGGGGAGTTTCCCCACTGATCCACTCCTTTCCAGGACCAGTCCAGGAGGGAAATAGAGCAGCTGACACTGCTCCCCAGAACAGGATTCCCTGGTCTGGGGAACTGGGGGGGCTTTTCCCCACTACTCCATTCCTCTTCAGGTCTGCTCAATGGGAGGGGAGTAGCGTAGCAGGTGTTCCTGGTCTGGGGAAGTACAGGGAGTCTTTTCCCGCCAGTCAACTTCCCACTGGAAATGGGAAGAGTGGAGTAGTTACTATTCCCCCTGCTCTGGGGGAGATGGAAGGAGCAGAGGAAAGGGGGTAGTTGCAAGCTGAATGCCTTTGCTGATCCCTCCCCCAGAAATTTCTGAGAAATGAATGCCTGTCCGTAGCCTGTCAGTAGCTGAGGCAATTCTTATGAACGTTCCCTTTGGAAAAGTTGCCATCTTTCACCAAGAAGTATGGTTGCAGCTGAAAATATTGTACCTAAAACATCACACCTCCTTTCCATTTACACTTTTGAATATTTGTAATTCACATTCTCCTTCTCATCAGTATAAAGATATGGAAAAAGGGAATACAGATGACGTGTCACCTGATAACAAGGTATCTGTATTTGCAGATTTCAAGGGCACCCAGTCAGTAGTCAGCACTCATTTCCTAATGAGCTAAACACCTTAAAAATAATAATAATTAAAAAAACAGTCAACAGAAGTTGAGACGAATTAAGTAATATGCCCAAGTATGGAGCAGCTGTGATCATCTGACAAACAAAAGGCCTTCCGCAGTGCTGTGCACTTCTGCAGAAAAGATCCTATTTTAGCATCCTGTATGCTGCTCATGGAAACAAATTACTGTTTGGAACCTGTGCTCAAAGAAAAGGTACAACCAACTTTTAAATGGGCACTCTGCCATTCTAACAGATGGACATAATGCATATATGTGGTCTCTTGACTGCTGGCACTCAACTGTATTTGTAGAGGACATGACATCCAGCCAAAAATGTCAAAGCAGCTGTCCATCCTCAGTGTATGCACCTATGATTAAAGAGATACGACTGCTAATCCAACTATGAATTAGAGAGATGGATTAATATTTAGGCAACAGCAACAACAAAAATAATCTTCTGTGACCACATAAAAAAAAAGTCATCCGAGGCTGCTTAATCAGGTAGAGATGATTCATTTGAGAAAACCTGTACCATGACCTTTCATAAGGTTCTCAGTGCAGAGGGGTTGTCGAATTTTTATGAAGAAGAGAGGTATAATAAACTAGTGCATATGATGACCTTTAATAAGTAAATGCTTGAGGTAGGGATGCATTTCAAATAGAATAAGGATTTGAATTTATATCTATGGCTTGTACTAGATGGGAAAGTGGATGAGAGCTATCCCAGCACTAGTTTTATTTGTCCAGGCAATATATAGCTATTCAAAAACATACACAAGAGCATGTATTTTGTTTTTCAGACTTTTTACATCCCATAATAACAAAAGTCATGCAGGTTCCTAGCACCGCAGTCCTTTATTTGGGTATACTCTGGGTCCTATTGACAGCATAAAGGGGGAAGGGACCTCATCTTCTAACTGGGGCACTACCTAAACTAGTAATACAAGCCTACAAATAAAATGAGTTGTCCTTACATGAAAAATCCCACAGGTTTCAGCTGCACCGCTCTTGTAAGTACGGTTTTGTGGAATCTGACACCAAAATGGACTATAACAACATCAGAAGTGTCATACTAGGTCAGACCAATGGTCCATCTAGCCCAGTGGTTTTCAGGCTTTTTTCACGTACAGACCCCTAAAAAATGTTGAATGGTGGTGTGGACCTCTCTGAATTGTAAGCGTGGGCATTCACATACATTTTATTGATCACAATCATCTTTTGCAGACCCGTTAGACATACGCTGTGGACCTCCAGGAGTCCATGGACCACAGGTTGAAAACCACCGATCTAACCCATTAGTCCATCTTCAACAATGGCAGGAGCGGATGCTTGAGCAGTGGAGGCCATCGTTTTTGGCAGATGCACCACAAATTAGCCGTGCAACCACTTGTCCCCAGCTGAGCCAATCCCCTTCCCCTGCCCAATCTGCTGTTCTGCTTTCTGTTCCCTGCCTGACTTGCAGTTCTTTCTTCTTCCTCCCTGCTCCCTGCCCAAGTTGCTGCTTTGCTCTAGGCTCCCTGACCTATCTGCTGCTGTTACCTCCCGAATCTCTTGTGTGCCACACACGCAGAGGCTGCCCATACCGCTTGTGGCACCTGTGCTGCAGGTTGGCCACCCCTGCTTAGAGAGACAGAATATGCACAGGGACTGCTTAGAGCAAACATGTCAAACATATGGCCCACGGGCCATATGCGAACTGCAGAGCCTATCAGGCCAACCCAGCTAGCAGAAAACACTGGTATTTGGGCCCTTTGGCCCTGGTAGGCATGGCCAGTGGTGGCATGCATGGCTCCTTGCTGCCAGACCCCACTCCTGCCACCCTCTGCACTGCCCTTGCTGGACCTCATGCTGCTGCCACCATGGTGTAGTGGCAGCTCTCATGCCCGGGGTTGGGTCCAGCTCACAAAGAGCCCCATAGTCCAGATCTGGCCCAGAGCCCCAAATGAGTTTGACACTCCTGATCTAGTGGGATCTATCCCTGTCATACCCTCCCTCAGATCCATGATCCTTAGTAACCAAGGTTATTACGGGTCCTGGCTACAAGACAGAGGGGAAGTATCACGTCCTTAGACCTGCTCCTACAACTCCGAGATCCCTTTCTGCTGCTGTGCTGCCGAAACAGTCACCTCCCGGCCTGTATGTTGGCGATTCACGTGGCAGAGCAGCACAGGGGCCACACCTAGGGTGGGCATCATAAAGGACAGTCCGGATGTCTTCTATTGATACGAAACCAGATGCCTTTATGTCCTCAATTTGTCTCTTAGAGAATAATAGAGGACATAAAGAGGTGGGGTTTCGTATCAATAAAGTAGCAGAAAACCGGAACGTCCTCTAGGACGGCCGCCCTAAGTGCACCGCCGTGGATACACGCTGGCACCGGCACACGGGGCCGGAGGACTTGGGCACTAGGGCAGCCAGCCCAGAGGACGCTCCAGTTTTCTGCTACTCCGTCCTCTCTTGATACGAAACCCGATGCCTTTAGGCCCTCTATTTTTCTCTTCAGGAAAGCCGCTCCCTGGAGCAAGCGTTGGAGAAGCCAACTAGAGGCCACGCTCTTCTTCGCCTGCTGCGCACACGCGGGGAAGAAGCGGCGCGGGACGCAGCCGTGGACAGCGACTCGGGCAGCCACCGGGAGAGGACTGAGCTCGGGATCGGGTAGGAAAGGAGGGAGGGAGGGAGGGAAGGAGAACACACACCCTGGACTCGAGAGAAGCAGAGCACAGAAAGGCGCCGGGTTTCGTCTCAACGCACCGCGACGGCCACCCGATTTGGCGCCAGTCCCGGCTTCCCCAGTCGCGGGGC
>NW_005842590.1:640998-660284 GCF_000455745.1 Alligator sinensis
CGCGCCGCCCTGCCTGCAGCGCCAGCCCCGCCTGCCCGCCGCGCCGCGGCCCATCTGCACCTTCTGCCTCAGCGACCAGAGGAAGATGGTAAGGGACCGGCGAGCGGGACACACACACACACACACGACAACGACACCCCGCTGCAGTGGGCACGACCCCTGCACAACGCAACCCAAAACCAAAGGGTTTGATCTCGAGCGGCAATGGTATCCATTGAGAAGGAACTCGCTCCCACTCCTCAGCTTGTGGGAGAGATGCCAGAGCCTGGACGGGACGAAAGGTTTTTGCAGCACAGCCCGTGGGCTCTGGGGAAAGGGGGCCCCATGGTCAAAGTTCGCCCGGGGCCGGCGGGAGTCAAGGTGGGCACTGAGCGTGAACGACTCGTGCCCCCAGGCGTGGCGGGAGCACAGCGGTGGCAGTAAGCGGGTGCCGCTGGCGCTGTCAGCGGTGGGGGCGGCACAGTGGCTGCCTGCAGGCGCTGGCGGCAGTGTCAGCGGCGCCTTTTTGTACGAGGTGCACTGCCACACTCGGAGTGCACGTGCTGCCCCTACACATCACCCCGGCACTAATCCAAGCATAGGCGACGCATAGGGGGTGCATATGTACCCATATGCACCCCCTACGTGTCGCCCCTGGCACTGATACAAGCATATGCTATGCATGGGGGCGCCCCTCCTGAGATTGGCCACCGCCAGCTTGTGCAGGCCGTCGCCGCTTGCTGCCCACCCCTGCCCCCCCCTCTCGTTGTCAACACAGCCGCCAGTGCCTGAGGATGGTCCCCGGTTGCTGCTCACCAATACCGATGCTGGCGGCTGCGGGCAGTCCCCACTTGCCGCCAACACCAACACCTGCTGCAGGCACTCGCCAACGCCAACAGCTGCAGGCAGTACCCACTCACTGCCACCAACACTGACGCCAGCAGTCCCTGCTCACCGCCATGGTGCTCTCCAGTTTCAGGAGCCACCGGTCATTCCTGGTACCCAGCTCACCCTCTGCAAAGCTGGCTCTGCATCGTGGTCAGGCATAGGTGTACACGCACACGTGCGAGAATAACCTCTGGGTTAGAAGTGTGTTCTCCGTTTCCTGCAGCTGAGGGATCGGCTGTCCGCTGCGCACATGCACTGCTTGCATGAGCAGAGATCCCCTGTGCAGGAGCACACAAGATATTGTCATTAAATTCTTCGCAAAATATCCTCGGTGCTCTTTCCTGTGCTTCATCTCATGCTCTATTCTGGGTGGCTCAGTATTTACCCCCCTCTGCGGGGTAGAGGCCTTGGTCTTTTCTTCACTTCCTAAGTAGCAGTATCGCCGATAAATTGGCACCATTTTTCCTCAGATCGAGCCATTTAACCGCACCGGTTTTCTCTGCTGCATCACTTCATTTGTATCAAAGGAAGCGGGTTCAGGCTGGGAACATGCTGTACAGTCACAGTTTAATGACTTACCAAAGGGCTAGGAGGGTTATATGCATGTTTGCTCTGATATTTTCTTTCAAGATAGGAAGAATCATAATCAAAAGCTAGGTTAAAAGAGACCGTGAACTTCCTTTCTGCATGCGTATCTTCTCTAACGCATCCTTTTTGTCCCCTTTTACAGCACAGAGAAGGAGAGAAACACTTGTCTGTTTAACTCGTAAAGCAGATGTTGAATCGGACGAGAAGCTTGCACAAAACCTTGCACTGACTCTAGAACTGTTGTAGGTAATGTCTCTGCACTGGTACTATATGTTTACACTGAAATGATGCAACAGTCAAAGAACGACTTTTTAAACTGTCTGAAACACTGCTATGCACTTTGTCTATGCTGCGACAGGTTTATTCAGGGTGTTTTGCAAACGAAATTGAACCCTGTGAAGAAAGTTGCACCTGGTGTGGCAGCTATTTTAGTGCAAGAAATGTTAAACCTAAGCAGCCAAGCCCTGATCTTGATGGCAACTAAACCTGTGTCACATGATGAAACTTGAGCCTCGAAACGCACAGTGTCTCCTGTCAGTGAAAGCTGTCATAACATATCATCTTCTGTGCTTTCACCAATATTGGGCCGAGCACAGCAACGCCACCCACTCTTCCAGCCATATACTAATTTGTATGCCTGTGATAAGCGGCAGCTGACGCGTTCAGGGTGTTTGAACTACGCTAGAAGATTATTTTAAAGGTGTTGATATAAAAGGAAATTTGCAGTAGAGAGACACAGATACTGCAGTTTAGGCATAGCAGACTCTCTTAACCAGCCTAGAGAAGCAGCTAAGATGAGGAGAGAAAAGCTGAGAATTGCTGTGTAAGGATGTTTTTTTTCTTAATACACAGTGTACACTATGCTAGTCTTTTAAATAGTACAAGATCTTTCTAAATCTGTTCTTGATAAGCATGGAGTAGGGAGGGTTTCCCAAGGACTCTCTAAATTTATCCATCATCTAGGTTGTTCCCAAATGGTGCCTGTACATCCCTGATGCCATTTATCATTGATAGCGTATTAACGGGTAAGCTTTACGTAGAATTAAATCTGAAAAGTAAAGGTGCTATGTGCAAATGTTTCCTAATTGGATGTAACCAGCAAAGTATTGTAAAATACTAAACCTTCATTTATAGTTGAATCAGTTTACAGCAGTTAGTACCTAAAAAGTTAAGATTAAGTCTGTTTTACTTTATCTAGTAGGTTTTGAATTAGGATACAAGTTAACTTGTGATCTCATGTTGGGACTTCCAACCTTAAAAAAAACAAACAAACTTGTAAACTTGTACTTTAAGCCATGATCTCCTACAGACTTTATGCTTCATAGAGTAACTGTCTCCCTTTTGTAGAACTCTTACTATAGGCAGTTACAGAGCAAAAGACCGATAGGTATAACCACTGGAGATGTTTACTGCATAGGTAACTTCTCTCAAACTACAGCATCTACCACGCCACAATATACTAAGCAAATTTTACTGTTCTTCAGAATACTGTATTTTCGCACATATAACCATTCCTGAATATAACTTGCACCCTGTACTATGAATTAAAAAAGATCTTACCTTGGGCAGCTGGAAAGCCAAGCTTGTCCCTGAGTCTGCTGCCAGCCTTGTCTGCTGGATGTGGCTCATGGACTGATCTTGCATGCTGGGTCTATGGCTATGCACCAGGTCCAATCTTTAAGACAGATCGTGAGGCCCTGCGGTGGGCTCAGTCCACCAGAGCAGGTCTGGAGCTGTGTAATGGGCATGACTTCACATGACAGGTCTGACCCTATGTGGCTGGTCTGGGGCCACGCAGCCCAAGAGCACGCCAAGTCTGGGGCCACCTGCTGGCTCCAGAGCTGCTTCTCGGTTCAGATGCCATGCGCTGGCTATGGGGCCGCACATTGATTCTAGGACCATGCACTGGCTCTGGCGCCACCTGCTGAGTTGGACCCAGCATGCAGCCCTGGAGCTAGCCCATGGTCCTGAGCTTAGCAACCAGGTTCAACCCAGAGGCAACGTGCAAGCCAGATCTGGCATACCAGGGCCCAGGCCATGGGCCACAGCTTACTGGATTGTGCCAGTGCATAGATGAGGTTGTGCCAGTGCACAGACTCCCCACAGGTCCAGAAATTTGGTGGCAGAAGGGGGAGCAATGACGGTGTAAATTGTCAAAGCCGCCAGAGCTGCAGAATTAACACTGCTACTATTCAACCTCCCCTTGCCAAATTTATGGACCACAGTTTTCCTTGCAGATAATGCTGCCTCCCCCTTCCCAAACCAGCTGTGGAAGATGCAGGTTATAATGTGAGAAAATACAGTATGTGATCAAAGTATATAGGATATTTTTACTCAAGGAACTGTAATTGGTACAGAGCACTTCAGCAGAGCCACTTTAAGATATGTTCTCTTGTGCCTACATGGGCTGTAGTAAATTTCTCCATTAAGGCTGCAATCCAGAAAAACATTTATGTGGGTAGTTCCACTGACTTCAGTGATACTATTCACGTGCTTAAATTTACGTGTGTGTTAAGTCCTTTTCTGGACCGGAACCTGGGTTTTCCATTTTTAGTAATTTATTATTTTTCTCTTCTGTTGTACTATTTGAATTGCTGCCAGACAAACTCGTCTTTTTAGTGCTGATCAAAATTTTCTTGATGGAATTTTTCATGTTTATACATAGAAAGCCTTTTTTTTTTTTAAATTCTGCGTGCGCGCGCGAGCAGATTTCTGCAAAAAAATGCCAGTTTTGTTTTTCAAACTGTTTTCTAATGCTTTTGAAACCAGCCATCTAATTTTCTTAATTTTCTACATTTTTTTTGTAGTTACATTATTGAAAGCAGATCTTAAATTTACAGGAAGTTCTAAAATAATCTCAAAATAGGATTAAGACTAATAAAGAAATTGAGCTACTGTAATAGAAAATGAAAAGTTTACATTTAATTATAAAACATCTCTGTCATTATAATACTGTAAGTAGTAAAATGTTTGAAAACTCATTTCAAATACTAAATTTTTAGGTATATTCTATATTATAAACATCTAATTGCTGTGATTCATGAAGAAGTTAAAATATGTTTTTCAGACTTTCATAAAGTTGAGTTATAATCTTTTAAAGAGATTTTCCTGCAAGTATATTTAAATTTAGTATAATTGTATTTCTGTGTTTGGTTTTCAAAGGAAATAAATATCCCAAAGTAAGTTCCACTGTTTTTCCAAAACCATATTGAGTGAAAGAAAGCTCATTACTTGAAGGAATTTTCATGAACGTGCAATTTACACAGTAATACACTTTTCCCACATCCATTGCTATTCGTGTGCTGTGTGTGTCCAGTTCATACGTAGTGGCTGCTTGCAGACATAACAAAAACAACCCAAAAACCGGCGCTTTACTTTAAACTGTGTACACCCCTGCCCCAAGCACAGTACATGCCCAAAAGAGGCATTGCATTAGTTGGATCGAGCTCACCCAAGGTCTGTATAGATTGGGCACTTTTTAGTGGGGCTTTGTTGGTGGTTCTATTAGATAAAAGCACCAAAAAGCCCTGCTGAAGCTCCTGATCTACATAGACACTGCAGAGCCAGGTGGAACTAACATGCTGCTGCTTCTGGTAACACGCAGTTTTTTGTCCCATCCCCTCCCGACCCCCATGTCTGTCAGCAGCTAATTAAAAACCTGGTAGCGCTCCCCATTTAATTGAGCTCAATGTAGCATTAAGCCCTGCAGTTCTTACACAGACAACTGTTGACTTCAATAGGACTTTTTCCTGAATTAGGACCACAGGACTGGGCCCAGTGTTTCAATCAATGATAATTATTTAAATGGTCATACTATTTACTGGTCCCAACTGCTGGAGCATTAGATAGTGTTCATCTATGATGTGTGTATGTATACAGTATCTGCTCCAAAAAGTTTATGCTGATAATATTTCAGTAAAACAAGCCCCATGCTTGTTTATACATGTGGATACTTCTGTTGAACTCACTGGGTCAGATCCTCAATTAGTTAAACTGTCCCATCTCTATTTAAGTTTGTTGACAATTTACACCAGCTGAGGATCTGCCATGATGTGCTAAACAGGTGCAGGATCAGGCAGGTATTGGCTCTCACGCATATGCCAGAGATTTTATTTCTGAAGACCTGGATGCATTTAACACTTAGAATTCACACACGAAGAATGAAAACTAAATGCACTAGATGGTTTATCATCCTAGATTGATTTATTTACACCATTCTAGCTAGAATGGTAATCAAATTATGTGCCTTATCAATTCTATTTTCTAAACTGGTTGAGTGCTACAGCAGTGCCTATAAGCCAGAATTTTTGCATCTGATACCAGCACCTAAATTTGCATTTATACACCAAAATAAGATAGGCCTTTTCGAAAGAAGCATTGATGACCTTCCTTTTCTACATTAATATTTACCTGTTTAATGTGGTTTGTCTATAATTAATATACATGAGCATGATGAGATGCATACAAGGTCATCTCAGATTTTACTACAGTCATTTAAAGAAAAAAAAAAAAAAAAAAAAACAGACCTTAAGTCTACATTCATTTGTTCCCAAACTGTGGTTGCGCAGATTATTTGTGGTCTTCAGAATACACCAATCTCCTCCCGCTTCCCACTTCTTTCCAAGCAAGTTTAATGATGGGGTGAATAACAGTCTGCAAGAAATTTAAAGGTGTAGTGTAATCTGTTGGTCCAAAAGGTTAGGAAACTCCTACAATATATTAGAAACAAGTCTGTTGTAACAAATGCAAACAGAGTGGCAGTGGCAGGCTGACTAATTTTGTTGCACAGCAGTTTGAATACAATTTGATTACTTTAAGATCAGAATAAAAATTTATGTCTGAACGTACTTTTATATATTTTTCCATTATTTGAATGACTACTCTTCAGGCATAAGTGCATTTCCTTTCTAATTTCTACTTGAAAAAAAAATGTAGCTCCTGTGTAAAAAAAACCAAACAAACAAACAAAGTTTATTTGCAAATGTGTTACTTTGTTAAAATATTTTTGTACTTCTGTAAACAATTAAAAAGTTTACGTTCTTGTGGTATTTGTTCTTTTTTCATAACCATCTCACTATTGAAAATATGCACTTATGAACACTATGTTAAAAGCAAACATTTTACTGTATCTTAAAAAAAAAAACCTATCTGTATGGTAATTCTTGAATACTTATTTCAATAAAAAAATATTCTTAAAAATCCTATTAAACCTATATAATGGGTTCGAAGGCATTTTCCTCAGAGCTGTGCTTCTCACATTATTGGCCATGAGCCCTTGGTAGTCTGTAGAAAACAGACTGATCCTATGTTGCCGGCTCTCTTCATTTCCAACCGCTAAGGTCACATTAAAAGATATATTAAATGTGTTTCAAATATTACTTTTTCTATACAAGCAATTGCTTTTGTTGCCACAGGGATACTACATAGTCATGAATAGGAAAGTTTATGAATAACAGGACAGCAAATGAAACACCTGCAAGGGATAAAGCATTCTAGCTAAAGAGAGTCAGATGCCTAAAGAAAAAGCTTGCAGAATCCAAGCAAATCTCAAATCTTTGGGAAATGTTCACAAGTCTTTCCCTTTGAAAAGGCCTGTCTACTGTAAGGATGATACATCTCACCTCTTTCTATACCAACCCAAATGAGGAAAAAAAAAATAAAAAAAAAACTTAAAATCTTAAATCACCACAAGTATCTCATTGATTGTGCAAGTCATCTTCCCTAGAATCCTGTGAAGTAAATTAAACATTTTGAGAAACTGGCTGAACAGTTTTCTGTGGAGCTGCAAGATCTCCGAGTCTCCAGGCACCCAGCTTTCCAGGGGAACCAGGGAGCATGTTGGAAAACTTTCAGTTCTTGCAAAACAGAATTTGGATAGCAGAATTCACAATATCCCCATGATTATTTTTCTTTATATCCTGATTTAAGAAAAATCACCCCTCAAAAAATAAAATGTTGTTTTCTGTCCAGTTCTGGGGATCACTCTGGTACCAGGCTGATGGTGTCCTGGAAAGTACCTACAGTACATATCCTAGCATAAACCAGAGAATGGCAATAAGGAATTATGGTAAGAGGCTGAGAAAAACAAAGAAAAAATGAGCTAATACATATGGGCTAGTATGGGGGGAAAAAAACTACTGAGGCTCCTTCTATACATTACCGGTATTGCACAATTAACCAGTTAACTGTGTAATTACCTTGAGACCAGCTACACATGCAAAGTAGCTATCACACAATAACAAGCTCCAACCAGCTATAAAGTTAGGCCTCAATGCGTACAAACCTTATAGCTGGTTGCTATCAGGCTTTAATTTGCATGCTAGCAGGGTTTCCCCCTGTGACTGGGGGCACTTAAGCTGACAGGACTCCCAGCCACAGGGGTGCAACTCCGGAGCCCTAGGGATTGCAGCTGCCATTATCCCCATGGTTCAGGGATGCATGAAACCCCAGGCCCACACAAAGCTCTGGGTCCCAGCTGCACCTCACTCACAGCTGGGACCAAGAGTCCCACAGCTGACAGAGCTCTGGGTCCTGGCTGCAAAGGCAGGATCTCTGGGTCCTGGCTGTGCTTGGCCCCTGTGGCTGGGAGCCCCCTTTGCACATGGCCCCTACAGCAGAGAGCACCCATCAGCAAAGGGGACACCCAGCTGTGGGTGCATGCTTTTTGCCGATGCAGGAAGAGCCCAGGATTAAGCTCCCCCTACCCTGGCAGTAAGGTGTGATTGGATCGAATATGTGATTGTGTGGATCACACATTAGCTCCAATTGCACCTTTACCTGCATGTGCAGAGGGGGCCTGAGAATAAGAAATATGTCTGGGAGCCTTTAAGGGTTCAGGAACTTGAAACTGGACTCTAGAACTGACAAAGAGATTGAGTGGAAGAGAAAAAAAACTTGCCATTGGGACAAGGAACAGTTGAGGATATTCTGGAAGCTGAGAAATGAGAGATACATGACAAAGCAATACAAAAACAGCATCTATTTTATACAGGAAACCCTCGCTATTTGTGGATTTGGCATTTGCAGTTTCGAATATTCGCGGTGCAGCACAATGACACTGTTACAGTGCCAGCGACATCTGTGGGAGCGCCGCGCTTGCCGCCACCGGGGTCCTGCCACTGCACTCCTGTGTCCCCCCCCCAGCTGCCACTGGCACACACCGTTCATGAACGCAGAGGACGTTCATGAACATAGTACAGTATTCGAGGATTTCCGCATTTGCGGCGATCTCTAGAACATATCCCCCATGAATGGCAAGAGTCTCCTGTACGGTGCAGGGCAGGAGTCATCACCTAGGGGTGCATGTACCCCTAGGGGTACTTGGAAAGGCCCTAGGGGCTACGTGCGGTCAGGTGGAGATGGAGCACAGCCATCCACCACCCTGTGGTGGGTGCGAGCCCCGTCAACAGCCCATGGAGCCGTACATGTGACCGACTGTGGGAAAGTGGGGCGTGGCAGTAGTTGCACGAGGCGGTGGGTAGCAGTGGTGGCAGTTTGGGGTGGTGGGTGGCAGCAGCTGCGTGCAAGTCCCCCCTTTTCCCACATCCAGCCACCACCACCAGAAGGGGTACACTTCTTAAAAAAGGTTGAAAACCCCTGGTCTAGGGTTATGACCTAAAGTTTTGCAAAAGGTTGATAAGTGATTTTACTAGCCAAAGCTAGTAACAACAGCAATGTAGAAAAGTGAAGAAACTAAGATCTATTCCTACCTTTCACCAGTACACTGTAATATGGGTCAGGTGAATTAGAGCATCAGTAAAGAACATGGGCAGGGTAGCTGCTGCAATATCTACATTTTTGGTGCCTAGCCCCAAGAGTGGGATCTGTTTCATACACAGGCTCTGCAATAACAAAGTGATGTATTGTAGCACACTGATCGATTCAATCTCCTGTTCCATGGAGCCACATGTGATATACTCTGAAAGGTAGTCCCTGTTCAGAATATCTGCCACTAGCAGCAATTCCCCTGGACAGTACCTGATGTTCACATCATAGTGCTGAAGTCTCATAGCATGCACTGGAGTCTGGTGCGCCCAGGAGTGGCTTCTTCATAATGCTTCCAGTGGCTTGTGATCAGACTGAAAGTCCACCTGCTGTCCAAAAGTGAACTGGTGGACTTGCTCCATTCCAAAGAGCATATCCAGAAGTTCCTTTCTATTTGAGCATACTGTCTTCCTGTATCAGCCAGAACCTGGCTTGAAAATGCTATGGGTTACTGGTTCTGCATTAATGCTGCTCCCAAGCCTCATTCTGAGGCCTCCCATTCTAGCTGTAGTTGCTATGCGGAGTTGTAATACTTCAAGACTGGTGCCTCACTTACAAGTTTCTTAATCCTTCCAAATGCCTGCTCCTGGGCTTCTGCCCAGTCCCATGCTGCTTCTTTGTACGTTAGCCATCTGAAAGGTTCGTAAGTCTCTGACATGCGTGCACAAAATTTGGAAAGGTAGTTGGCTATGCCTATAAATCTGGACTGCTTTCACATCTTGTGGTCTGGGCATTTCCTTAACGGCTTTCAGGATCAGGCTAGAGTTTTGATGGGGTCAGAAGATGTCCAGTGTAGAAGTCCTCAGTTCTCCTTAGCTTCAACTTCAGAGTTCAACTTAATATTCTGCTCTCTATACCTTTTTGGGAAGTGTTGCAGCCTAGCATCATGGTACTTGATAGCTTTCTTCTTGCTATGTGCTTCGCAATTGGGGTAGGGTGCAGTGAGGGTGGGGAGAGGAGGTTCCTGAAAGTCCCTCTAGCACCTGTTTTTGCTGGAACACCCTTGGGCTAGGACTGATGCCCATAGGCATTTGTACCCAGTAGCATCTGCCAAAGGGCATTGCAAACGTTTTCAGTTGGCTTGAGGATTCATCTAGCTCAATAGGCCAGAACCCATTTTTTACATCTCAAATTATGAGGACTTGCCCTCGATAGTCCAGGCAGTACATCCTCAAGAGCAGGCAATAGATAATGGCTTCTTTTCAATGCCCTGTTCAGAGGTTTTCAATCTAAATGGATCCTCAGGTTGTCAGATTATTTTCTTACCATGACCAGGCTGTTGATCCAGTCAGTGCCAATTTCCACTGGTATATTGCTGCCCTTTCTTGTTTAGTTCTTCTTTGCATGGCTCCATCAGGGCTAGTGGTACTCTGCATCTCAGTATGTGTACAGGTTGTACTTGTGGGTCTATTCAAACTTCAGCTTTCCCCCTAGGTGCCTATCTTTGTACTCCTGCAAAACATTTACCAAGGACCATGCTGTGCCTCCTCCCTCCTGTCTTACGTGGAGGATATTCTGGTGTTGCACTAAGGTCAGGCCCACGGCTACCCAACAGTGGAGGGCATTCTTCAGTGTCAACCACTATGAAGTCCAGGCAATAATTTTCTGTCCTGTGGATTTTGTATTGATAGTCTGCATTTGCCCACTGGTTGTATAGTTGTTTCATTTGATATCTATATCACCACTATCTGCTCACGTGTCTCTGATCAGATGTCACTGTGGATTAGTTCTGCAGGAATTACATTGCAGCTAGATCCATAATCAAGATGGAATCTGAGTGGTTGCTGCTACGCTAACATAATTGCAAACATAGCAAATAGCTGTTTAGCAGCTTTATTCTATAGTGCATGTATGTTCAGAGTATTTGGATCTGCTAAAAATCACAGAAAAGATCTCATCTTCCTATCAAAAATGTCAGCGTCTTCCCCTACTGTATTGTGGTTTTACTACTCTTGGGGTTGTTACAGCACTGCAACATATGGTTCGGTTTCCCACAGCCCAGGCATCTTTGCCCATAAACTGGGCACTTCTGTCTTGCATGCTGTTTTCCACAGTACCAACACTGGAACCTGGGGACTGCATCCTCAGTTGGCTTATCTTTGTTCTGCCTCCTGGGTCCCTTTAAAATGGACCCTTGTTCCACACCAGCAGTTAGTTTGGTTATTTCCTTAGATATTTCAGCTGCCTGTGAAATTTGAATGCACTTGTCCAGAGTCAGATCAGCTTCCCTCAACAACCTCTCCCTTAGTTTAGGATTAGAAGCCCCACAAATAATTCTCTCTATGAAGGTTGTCTTATAATCCCAAAATTACACATGGATACCATATTTTCAGCTCTGTAACAGTTATTTATTCCTCCTTCTGGATCCTGATTCCAGATTAAAAATCAATCAATCAATCAATCAATCAAAAAACCCAGTGCTTTCCAGTGTCATTTTTTCTGGGATCACAGTACTTATTAAAAGTCTTCATCAGCTGCTCTAATATATTCAACCCCTCAGGTAGAAGTGGTGCACTTGCTTCTCTGCCCTTGGTCCCCCAGTGAGGTAATGGAAGAAGTTTATCTTCATCTTCATTTTCTCATCCTGGTTTGCCATAGTAAGCTGTGTGTGCGAGCTCCACTCTTCCTTCCACTACTTCCACACTGCTGCCAGGTTCTCTGCCTGGAAATCCAGATGTTCAGGGGTCTGCATTCCATGCTGCCTGTTCTCTTTGCTGTGGAGGTGATGCTTTAAATCTCACACTCTTCACCGTAGTTCTTATCTGCTGACTGGGGGGGCACAATTTGTGGGTGGCGGTGTTGGCGGCGTCAGTGGTGGGGTGGCAAACAGCGACCTCCTGCAGAAGCTGGCAGCAGCAGCGGGGAGAAGGGGGGGAGGTTGCGAGCAACAATCAGCAACTGCCCACAGAAGCTGGCTGTGGGGGGGATGGGGGGGTTGCAAGCGGCAACCTCCCACAGAAACCAGCAGTGGCCAATCTGAGGCGGGGGCACGTGCCCCCCCTACAAGTCGCCTATGCGCAAGTCTCTGTACAATGATAAGGGATTCTATTTGCATTTCAGGTACAGCATGTGTTCAGAGCTATCATGAAAGTCTACAGGCACACTGAGCTTCTTGATGCCACCCTCCAAATCATCCCCACTACAACTTGTGTTCCAGCCTGCAGGTTACAGAATCCAAACCCCACAGTTAAACACAAAAGCTATCTATACCGCACATGGGGAAAGTGAGATTCTTCATAAAACCTACAAACTGAGTGAGGCATAGCCTAGAGCTAGCCAACAGAAAACTATGTACAGAGGCCTGCTTCAACTCTCTCCTCTCTGATGCTCCACCATCTGAATTAGACCTGCAAAGGCAGTACTTTCATCTACTCAGGACCCAGGGCCTACTTTAAAGGATAGTTACAGGTGCCAACCATCAGAAAGAATCAAGCAGGACTCACTCCTAAAATACATTTTACAACAGTGGTAGAATATAAAACAAATAATTCTGGTGAAAAGAATTGGAAATCCAGGGCTTCCTCCCCTACCTGAATGCCCTAATCCAGGGGCAGTCTGTGGGCCACGATTTCGCCCGCCCCGCAGCAGGTCCCTCAGCCCTGCTGGGCAGCACTGAAACACCCCCTCAGCCCATGCAGTGGTGGCAGCCCCCAGCCCTGCCAGCTCAGTGTGGGGTGGACTGGCGTGGAGCAATTCAGGGGCAGCAGCAGTGGTGGGAGCACCATTGAGAGTCCTGCATTCGGGGTAGGGGCCAGTCTCTGTGGAGACCAGTTCCTGGCCCTGGATACAGGTCTACACCCAGCCACATGCAGTCTCCATGGAGACTGGCCCAGCCCTGGATGTGGCACCCTCACATATGCTCCCGGCACTTCCACTGCCCCCACACCACTCTCTGCTCTGCACCCCTCTGCCCTATGCCGAGCTGGCAGGGTTGTGTGCTGCCACCATTGCACAGGCATTCTGGGGCAAGCTGCAAGCTGGCATGAGATAGGGATGCCCCAGAGTTGCCCATCTCCCCCTGGCCTCAGCCTGGTCCTGGCTGCTGCAAGTCAAGTATGTGGTGGGGCATGGACATGAATAGCGCATGCTCCCGGCAGTGGCGGGGAGAAGGGAGGGAGGTTGCAAGTGACCAAGGGTCGACCCAGAGTTAGCGACCACCTGCAGCCGCCACTGGCAGTGTCGGCAGCGGGGTTGCAAGTGGCGACCGCCCATCGGTGCTGCCAACAGTGTTGGCAGTGCCTTTTTGCAGGGGCTACACAGCCACACTCAAGGGGTGCACATGCACCTGCATGCACCCCCTACACGTCGCCCCTGGGCATGAAGTTGCCACCAGATCCACCCCCTCTCCGCTGCCTACAGGCTGTGCATCCCAGGGGAGAGGAGAAGGAGGTTAAGTTCTTCCCAAGCCTCCACAGGCCTTGCAGCCCTCACCTCCCCTTCACAGGTCTGTGGCTCCCCAGCATGGCCCGGCAGTGACTTCCAGCTCTGCTCCAGCCCTGCACTGTCACCACCTCAAGATCCTGGTCCCAGCCCTGGACACAGCTGTGGGAAGCCATGGAAGCAGGGTGTGCAGGTGGGCAGGAAGCTTCATCTGAGGCCAGGGCCAGGATTATGGGGCAGTGACAGCATGGTGCCAGGGTAGGACAGAGCTGCAATCCACTCTCTGCATACCCCTGCCTGCAGAACCTGCACCCCTCGCAAGGGCACGCAGGCAGCAGATTGTGGCTCTGACTCTACCCCAGCCCCTCACCATCACCATCCCTTGACCTCACCCTGTGATCCCGTGACCTTGCCCACCCATCCCACCCTGTACACTGCTGCCTGGGGCCCCATCCCACGTAGGGATTTTGGCGAGTTGTTGCAGGGGGAGGGAGGGGAACCGAGTGCCGACCCAGGCCACACAGCTCACCAAAACAGTCAATGTGGCCCTCAGGCCCAAATAATTTCCCACCCCTGCCCTAACCACAAGGCCACAGAATCTGATACTTCCTGACTAATCTGATACCATATACCTTGCAATCTTTGGACCAGCTCAAGAACAAAAAGTAGAGATGCATTCAGTTTAGCCTTGCTCCTTTCTGGGAAAGTGCTTTAAATCACCAGACAAAAAGCAGATGGTACACCACTGCCACCACCAGCTGCCTTTCTGAATAAAACAGGTTGTTTTAGGATAAAAACAATCTCCTGCTCCACCAAATCTAAAGGATGAACGTAGAGGTAAATTTCATTACCAGTCCAGACAAAGTAACAGTACGACATGTCTGGCAAGACTGGAAAGCCTTTCAGATGGATCTTGGCTATCCATTCCAAAGCTATGCAGAATGTAGCTGAATTCAAACCACTGTCAAATAAAGTCAAAGACTACTTTTCTGCTACATAAAACAGGTTACTGCTGTTTTTAACATCTGTAATGAAATAAAAGGGAAATAAAATGCATGTTATGGTCTGCCTCTGCATTCCAGAAAAGTACTGTAATATTATACTGTTCTATTAAATGAGACAATCTTTGAGGTGCACAGTTCAGCTTTCATTGGGGTCCTGCAAATGAATGGACCCTATTATGTACATAAAACAGGTTCTACATACATATAAGCATGGTAGGTACCCAAAATGGTTACCATCTCCGCTCATCTGCACATAATGCTATGTCAGAACATTCCACAGGAAAAATAGCATGGAAAGAACTCTTAAAAAACTAGTTTACAAATCAAAAATGACAAAAAGTTGTGCCCATTTAAATGGTTTAATTAATTTAAATTTTTGAAAGGAGCTATAAGACATGAATATTATTTACACAAATGCCCTTTACATTGCTCTGGTAATATAAAGGAGCCTTAATAAGGGAATACATTATATTGTCAGACACTTCACACTATTCCATCAGTGCAAAGGAGCTTTAAAACACCTTTCAAATAAATAAGAATTGACTTTATTTTCAGTTAATGATGGCCACCTCAGTGACTGCCAGTTCTCCATAACTGCTCAAGTGTATCATCACCACCCTCCAGATCCTATTTTCTTTTTCCTAATAAGCTTAAGGATGATATGAGCAAACATTCATAAGTGTCTAAGTGACTTAGTCACTTTAGAAAAGGAAATCAAGGCTCTTTTGAAGTAGAAAATCCTATCATAATCATAAAATAAAAATATCTGCAACAGTAAGGATTCAGTGGAGCAAGGCAGACAAACAGAATTTTTTCTCTCTGCATAGTAACTACCAGCCCTTCTATCATCTCCATGCCACCTACTTGTTGACCTGAATAGCAGGGGGCAATGCAACTAAGTCTCATGGAAGAATCAAGAAGCAGATACCCTGCATAATGTGTTTGCTCTTCTCTGCAGCCCAAAGGCCGTGTGTGTCTGTCAGTCTATGTGCACACCCACACATTTGATTAAAACAAACACTTTCTCCATGTTCTGTGAGCTCCACTGACTGAGCAAGTGCTCACCAAGAGCCAAATGTCAGCAGAGCAGCTGGGTCATTTCTCATACGACTGCTGTGGATGAGAGGGAAAGGTCAAAGAGCAACACAGTGAAAGAAACCTTCTGAAAACTATTTGGTGAGCTATGGTACTTGGCCCAGGTTTCTTGTGGATCCTGTGTGACCTCTGACAAACCAAGCTCTGACATTGGGTAGAAAAGGGGATGATACATCACAAATATTGTATCTAATTCAAAATATCTTTTGACATACAGGATTCTTTACATTCCTATTTTATTACATAAGGATCAGATGAAGGAGCACCAAAGCAGAGCGCCTTCATTAACTTCTGTCAGCATGTGCCAGGAGCAGGGCTGGGATGATACAATCCAGCCCCACTCCCGGTGCTGTCTTCAGAATGGGAGGGGGAGAAGGGAGGAAAAGGAATTCTATCTGGGGTTTTCCCAGCCTGGGCTGGGGGTAGGGGCAGGTGGATTGGACCCCCCCTCCCAGAGGTAGGGGGACCCCCATGCACCTGCCCTACCCTCCAGCCAGGCTGGGAAAACCCCAGACCAAGCTCCCTCCTCTCCTCTCCCCTCCTCCCATTCTGAAAATGGCACTGGAGCTGGGGCCGGGGAGGGGGCTAGACATGCAGCCACTCCCAACTGAAGCTCAACCCTCCAACCCCCCAAGACTCAACAATGAATATCTGTTGGGTCGGGGGAAACACTAACTCATGGCTCATCCTGCAAAGTGCCATGAGTTAATGGGGAGCTGTACATCTGTCAGCATCCTGAGATCAATTCCACCACGGGCTTTTTGAATGTCTACACCTAGCCCTAATGGCTAATATAGATGCAACATCTAGTAACTTTAAAAATAACAGCTCTTCTTGCATATGGAAATATACTAAGCAGGTTTTTTATAAATGATAGACAATCGATGTCCCATGCATTGAAATTTAGAATCTGGTCCTATGCATTGTATATACCCAACTCTGAGTATACTGGTGTTTGTGTATGCTGTACTGAAAGATTCATCTTCTGAAAGTATAGACACATGAGATACAGGCAGTTAGAGCCCTAAATTAACATGATACAGCAACAGTTAGGAAACTACTGTGCCTCATCCCTCTGCAGATAGTTTCTGTTTGACTTGCTGCAAGTCTGCGCAAGAAAAAGCACGCCCCAGTTTTTCCAAAACAGGTCATTTTATGCACATAATATGAATAATATGTGCATTAACTTGCAGCTGCTATTTTAGATGTTTAGCTCAAGATTGAATTAATCTAAGATTTAGCATAAGAAGTTCCCTTTTATAGTAACAAATCTTCAACTCCATGAGGTTACTATACATTTCTGTGTTAATTAGGAGCTCTGCCTAATTTAATTCAAGGCTGCTGACAGAAAGACTTGTGATCAAGAGTATTTTAAACTTGTGACTGACAGTAACAGCAGTGCTACACTAACTCAGTTGAACTAAATGTTCTGCTCATCTTCATTGACAAACATCTTCATCTGCAATTATTCCTGTTATAGATCTACATTTCATAATTTAATATAGAATTAAAATATAGACATCTTACTAGATGCTTTTATTTCTGTACATCTCTCGGGCAAGTACACTCAGAGAATAAGATACATCCTCACCTACACCACATAACGGGAAATATACCAATACTATATAATCCTTTTAAACTTCCATTTTCAGGAAATAGTGACAATATAATGGGTATCTGGTAATTAGGCCCCATTAGCATGTACACAAAGATGAATGTAATCTGCTCCACTGCATACAGAGGTTTAATCTTTCCATTTAAAATCTGCCGTGATTTTGCTTTACATATTGATGGAGCTGCTGAAATTTTGAAATAAAGTTTGAAGTCGGCACAAACCTCAGCAGAGCTGAATAGTGATATTGAGTCTACACTACAGTTTGTCAGTCACACAGAAGTTATAGCAAGAAGTTTGTGACTAATACAGAAAGCTCCATAATGCTCTACAATGCAGCCTTCTTTTTTGTGTTTTTATTCAAAATAATTCTGAAGTATATGGATTGTAAATCAAATCATTCTGAAGTGCAGGCACTCCTGGATTAAAACAACAAATTGGCCTTTACCCAGTAACGTACACAGGTGTCACCCAGCAAAGGTCAGTAGCCAAACACTTTGTTCAAGTATGGAAAGTTAAAAATAGACTGTATAGTGATATTATATAAATAGGTGATATACAGTAACCTTCTAAGGTCAATACAAATTGAAAAAATGTGTTACAAGCGTCTAAAATTGGATCAACCTGTGAATGGAAAGCAATGTAAAACATAAGCACCCCTAAGTTTTCATGTGGGAAATGAAATGGGAATTTACAAAGCAGTTTATTTCATTTTGTTTTTGTTTATAGGATTTAAAATGTTACTAGTTTAAGGAGATATCAGATACTTGTTCATATATCTGTCCCTCTAAAAATAAATCACCTCTTTTAAATAGGAAATTTAGTTAAATATGGTATGGACAAATGATATCATGACAACCCAGATGCAGGTCTAACAGTAGTGGCATACAGAGCCAGGTTGAGATCATCCCAGTAAATGCGCACGTGTAGACGTGCCCACTGTGCAGTAACCTAAATTTCTGTGCAATATAGGCAGCATCTACACGTGCGTGCCCATACTGCACAGTAAATATGGCAATTTATGCTGACTTGGGCATAAGTTTGATAATTGCATCATGCAGGTATCAAATTTATGCCCAATTAGTTACTGCACTGTAACACATGTGTAGACGCCTTACTACACAGTAACACTGTGTGCGTGTGGCCTGACTTGGGACTAACTTCAGTCCCAAATCGGTCCACACGTAGCACTACTGTGCTTTAATACCGGCACATGTAGATGCTGGCCTAAACCCACGTACCGCACAGTAAGTTACTGTTCAGTAAATATACATGTAGACACACCCAGTGTGTACTGACAATAGGCTTAGCTACATCTCTCTGTACTGTGGGTACATGTTGAATTAAGCAACAGCATGATCACTCGCTCTTGGCATAATGTGGATCCACTTTGCCAAACCTGCTAGAGGGCAAATTCAGTTAGTAGTAGCCCCACTTTTCCCCAATTCTCCCTTAGAGTTAAATTTAGGTAACTAGAACCCTTAGGCAGAGTCTCCCACAGTGACTGCATGCATCTTACAGCCCTAACCATAAAAAAGCTGTCTGCTGGGTTGCAAAGGGGCCCACCATTAGTCTTCTTTGGGCAGGCAGGGACTTCACTAGAACACCTCTGCCTACCACAGACCTAAGCTGGGGTTCATCCTGGAGGAAGAAGCACCATCCCACTCACCTGAACTATGAAACAGCTTGAAAAGTCTCATCTCACACAGTTTTTGCTGATCTGGGTGTTGGCCTGGACTTCCCAGGGCAACAGGATTTATAATTACCAATGATGCAGTTCACAACCCTGAATGATTGCTGGAGGCTGCCTGCAGATTCAGGCAGGCATCACTGAATCAATTATATTTGGGTCACATTTTCAAGCTTTTCTTCACAACTAGGATTTTTTTTTAATTTAAATTCAAGTGTTCTAATTTGTTCCAAGAAGGTGGCCTTCAGCATGAACTGATGTCTTAAACTAGCCTGGATAACACTCT
>NW_005842590.1:660315-694114 GCF_000455745.1 Alligator sinensis
AATGCCATTTTATTTTGCTTTTGTCCACAGGATGAGAATGCAATGCTTTGTCTGCTTAGGAAAACAGGTTAAGAAAGTCTCAGGTGCAGGCTAGTAAAAATCTAGTTTTGCTTCCTTATAAAGAAAAGCGGAAAGTTTGAGCTGTTTTTATTTGGTAATTTCCCCTAACGCAAGCAGTTGGATGTTACCATTTTGAGAAGTATTCCTCCTATAGCTCATAGTTATCTTGTTAGTCAGTAAGAGCAGAGAATCTTCCTGCAATATTTCAAATCTAGACTGCTACAAGCATCCCCTTAAATATTTTACTAGCAAAAAAAGAAAGAAAGAAAAGAATAAAAGGATATCCCCTTAGTCCTGAAGCACAATAGCAAGTATATATGCCTACCTAAGCATTTCGAAAGGCTTGGAATAAAACATTCATTAATAACTGTTCCAATAATCAGTTCTCCTGACACTGAATCCTATAGTGTGTCACCAGACCTTTGCCTTGTAGCTCAGCTTCTTGTTATGAAGAGGCATCTTTTGTGCAGTATGTAACTATACAAATTTCACAGTGTGAAATTTTACCTGGCAACAAAACAAAGGAACAAATTTAACATTTGCTTCTTAATAGAACCCAACTTTTCCCCTTTCATTCTGAGGCACAAACTGGAGCAAATAAAATATGAATTAGCTCAGAAATGCTGCCCAAGCAGTAAAGGGAACGTAGCAAGACTCTGTGGTACGATATGGCTTTTCCTTGAGTCAGTCAAGGCTTCTATATACCTACTGTGCACGTTTGCAAAATTATGGCAGGTTCAGAGAGAGAAAAGGAATGGGGAAAGATAGCCATTTTCTATGGCATACTTTGAACTAAGCATAAGAGGCAAAAGGTATTCAAGTAGCATTAATTATGCTCTGCCGCTGTGCCTCCTCCCTGGCAGAAGGGGTTTTTCACTACCATGGGCATGAGGGGCACATCCAAACGAGCACGGATGTTCGTTTCCCTGGGGACAAGGAGCAGAAGCACACCTTGTACCGCTGCTTCCTGTCCCCAGGGAATGCCCATGCCATGTGCACTCCAGCACACAGCAGGTTACCCCAGATGGGGCAGGGGAGGCTGGGGCCAGCAAGTGCAGGTCTGGCAGGCCAGGCTTGGTTTTGGGCAGTGCACGCTGCCATCATGTGCACTACTCTGCTTTTTTTTTTGTGTGGGCTTTTTTGACCCCAGGGTCTCCTGGAGTCAAAAAAACAAACAAAAAAAACCCTGCGCTGCAAGGTTAGCAACATGGGGGACGCCTGCATGCAAGGTGTGTGGCGCCGCAGACAGGTCTGCAGCGCCACATACCGCATGTCCACGCTCGTCTGGACGTGCCCAAAGTGTCAACTGCAGCTGCGTTACCTGGAGATCCGTGCAAGCAAAGAGAAGAAAGCAATGAAATCTTGCAAAAGGATCCTGCACTCCTCAGTGTTTAAAACTCACTTTTACCCAGCACTTCACATTATCATCTTTGCCTGTCACCTTCCTGCAGATTTTACCCTTTGTTACAAATTTCTCATTGTGAAAAAAGATTTACATTCATTGCCCTTCAGTTTCCTAGTCAGACTCAGAACTGGCATGTCAAGGCTCTGAAACAACGTAAGGCCATCTTCATCATTTAAACCTCACAATTAGAGCTGGGTATGGGCGTTTTGTGTATTGATTTTACTTTAAAACGTTGCTCTGATCTTAGTTATGTAAATCTGCAGTTTGGGAAATATTTCACAGTTTCAGTGGCTCTGATCTCATTTATTTTGGCTGGCATTCTTTTGCGGGGGGGGGGAAGATTCATAAAATTGTTAGAGAAGCTGATAATGGGGATTAGTGTTCTCCTTTTAGCTGACAGGGTGCTGGTTACAGCCCTCAACTAAAGCATGAGACATACAGGTTTAATTCCATCTTCTGCCTGAGGGGATTTGAGCCTTCATCTCCCACCTCCCAGGTAAATGCTCTAATCTCCTGGCTAGAGACTATCTTTATCAATGTGATTCAGCTTTGTATGACATAGTTAAATATTCACTGGATCGGGATTAACTGAGAGGTTAACTCAGAGTAAATTTTCTAACTCAGAGGTGTCCCTCCTACCAGACAAGTGGATACATCCAGTACTACTCCTCACTACAAGCCCTGAAACACTTCCCTTTTCCCAATTTTAAAATATTAATTACTTCCCTGTCAGACAAAGATTTCACACTTGGAATTTAAAGACAATGAAAAAAAAAAAAAATCAATGTAGAATTGTCATTCCATACAACAATTAAAAATCTCCCAGGGAAGGATTTCAGACCAACCTGGATTAATAGCCATCTCCAGGGGATAACAGAAGTAAGCAGACCGTCTACAAGGAATAGAAAAAGGGACTAATCAGCAAAGAAAGCTGCATCTTGGTGGTCAGAGATTGTAAAGATATAGGCAACTAGTTAGATAGTGCAAAGGACATTAAAACAAATCTTTTAAATTTAAACAAACAGGTTCAAGAGCACAAAGAAAGAAGTGAGATTACTATCCAGGGAATGATTTAGAGAGCAGAGATATTTAAGACAGGGAAACATATGTAAGCAAATTCTTTGTCTCAGTTTTCAATACAGACAATGAAGCATAATGTGGGGCAGGCCAGCTCATGAGAATGAGGATAAGGTAAGGAATGCAAACCAATGTAGAAGCAAAATTAAAAAAAAAAAAAAATCCTTGATGTGATTAACCTTGGGAAACTAAAAAACCTGACTATAATGGAAATGAAATGCAGTAGATCTTAATATATTTGGATGCAAGTAAAGTATTTGATTCAGAAACACATTGAAAGCATTAGGTAAGATGGAAATATGAGGATCAGTACGAGAACTGTAAATTGTGTAAGGAACTAGCAAGAGAGAAGGTGACCACAGGTTGCACTAAAAGGGGAAGTATTAAGGCTGGAAGGGAGATTACTGGGGGAAGTTTCTCTTGGTCTCATCACAAGATCTCTCTCATTTAAAATTTTCATTAAATGTCCCCAACACAAAAAGTAGGTGTATACTAATGAAATAGGTTGCTGATACAAAGTTGCAGGGAAGAGGAGTATTTTGCCAAGAACTGGATGACCTTTAGGAATGGAGTAATAGAAATAAGATGGAATTTAATAGTTAAAGTACACAGGACTAGCACCTAGGTTTTCTTCTGTAACCTATAATTCTATCATTAATTGGTAGCAACATAGCAGCTAAACCTAGGCTTGATTAATCAAACACAGGAGGAGTAAGTCACCAACGTAATGGGGCCACAATAAAAGGCATAATCAGTCATAGACTGTAACAGGTGAGATACATTCCTAACACATCTGGAACTATCAAAATCACTGTACAAGACATTAATCAGCTCTCATCTAGAATACTGTGCATAGTTCTATTGGCTCAGACAAGAAAGATGAATTTGGAGTGGGCGAGAAGGACCAGTAGCCAGGAGACCCTATCTGGTAAGATGAGACTAAAACACTTGGCATGTTTAGCCTAGCAAACAAAAAGCTGAGGGGAGATGATTGTTCTCTCTAAATACATAGGACAATAAATACCAAAGAGGTAGAGAAGCTATTTTAATCTAAGGAACAATATTGGCACAAGAACTAATGGGCATTAACTTGCCATGTACTAATGTTGTTGGGAAATTAGGAGGTTTCCAACCATCAGAGTACTGAGGTTCTGGCATGCATTTTCAAAATGAGTGGCGAGAGGAAACAACCTAACTCACTTTAAAATCACCAAAGAACAGGACATGATGACCCAGGAGATCCCTTCTAGTATTTTGTTCAACAAAACTGAAACAGTAGGACTGTCTCATTGTGTTATTCTCTTCCCATAATCTGAAAACAAATCACACATTTGCAGTTGGGACCACATAAGCAAGGAAGCCATGGCAGCCATTATGCTTTCTGTAATATTCCATGTGCAGCTGTGAACATTTGCATGAATGCCAGTTAATCCATAGTGCTATGAACTGAGACGAGTGTTGGCCAAGATACTAGAGTTATCCACTACACTTCAAATATTGCAACAGGATCTTTAACATTCTCCTCGATGCCACCAGCATTGAGCAGATGGAGTCTCCATTATGAACGGAGCCTCATTCTAACAAAAATGTACAATGCATCAGTAAATATTAAGGGGTTGATATAATACCAAGAGAGAGCGCTACAGAAACAGTTTAATAAAGCACTTTCACTTATATCTGCTGTGTACTACATTTAAACGCATGAAGAGTTTGAGGATTAAAGTAAGGCTATAACAGCACACAAGAAGATGAGTGATCTTGGTGTGAACGGCTTACATGGCAGTTTTCTGGACTGTAAACATCCTTGTAATTAAGGCAGAGTTTGGTCCGCATGGCCACAGTAAAAGGAATGTCATTTAGCCCGCATTCACTTTTTCTAAAAGGCCTGACTTATTTTTCTCTCTCAGTTTATTTTTATTCTATTTGAAATTTGGCAGAAAATGGTATGTTTTTTCTTTACAGAAGCCAAAGCTGCAAAGTACAAATAAAATAAGGATGAAAACCTCTCCTTACTCAGCTTTATAATTCAAAGATTCTCAGGCTCTCTCTGCCTCTTCCTCTTTTTTTTTTTTTTTTTAAAGAATTCTTGAAACGTTGTGGTCAGTATAAAGTTTGTCATTCAAATATCTTTTTCCTGAAACCACAGCAGAAAGTTTCTATTCTTGTGGGACAAACAAGCTGAGATAAAACTTTCCTTTGTTCCCTTAGCTATGATTGAAGATAAATTGTTTGCACCACTGGATTATTATTAAGAAAATCCCTTTGAGATGAATAGAGACTAAGAAATAGGCTACACTGAGATAGACAGGAGCAGAAAAAGTTACAAAAAGAGGATGAACTTCTGAAGACTTTTTTCCTAGTTACCAAATACTGTATTCTAAACCTGACATCCACTTTTCTTCATGCAGTATTTCAACTTGTAAACTTTTCCAAATCAACTATGTTGGATTTAGAGACATTTTTTCCAGAGACAATGCCCTCCCAAATGTACTTTTTAGGAATATTTCATTCCACCAAAAGTGTTTATACTTATTGTTCTGTGTGGACACATTCCCCCCATTTTGTTAGGTACTTTGGAGGGTAATATTACCATAGTTGCACCACGGTGAATTTATAACTTCAGTCTTAATTCTGAATTCCCTGGCCATCCACATTTTCAAACAGAAGTAAAAAGCATGGGAGGAAACCAAACAGGAGAAGGAAATTGCAGTTTCCTGTGCTTATCCAAAGGATAAAGGCATCCCTGGGGAACCAGCACAAGAAAATGAAAGCTGCATAAAGATGCTCTTAGTAGGCCTACTAAATCTTATAGGGGAAAGAAGAGAGAGAGAGAGAGCATGCCCGCGAGCAGGCATGAGAGAAGTAATGAATGCAGGGACAGGGCAAGCTTGCTAGAAGATG
This sequence comes from Alligator sinensis, assembly GCF_000455745.1. Lineage (NCBI taxonomy): Eukaryota > Metazoa > Chordata > Crocodylia > Alligatoridae > Alligator > Alligator sinensis. The sequence continues at coordinate 665,759 of NW_005842590.1, forward strand.
CCCTTGTTGAACTGAGTACTTTGCTTGCTGGATGGTGAGATTTGAAAAGCCCTGTCCATGACCCAGTTTGAAGTTCAGCATAGGTGTTTATCCAAAGTTCACCCCTCCAGTTGTGCAAGCTGAGTTTCTATTGATTACCAAAGAAATAAAAAATTCAGCATGCCCTCTCAGATAAGGTCTTGGTTCAAATCAGGAGAGTTTCCACAGACTTCTGTACAGCAATAAGTTAAAATACATCAGTTTGGATGTAAAGCTTAATGTTCCATTTGTTATTCTCCCAGTTGCCAGATGATGACTCTCAACACAGATGGAGGTTGAAAGAGAGAAGAGAGGATTGATTAGAAAACAGCAAAACAAAATGAGTCCATTTCCTTCTTCCTACCCTAGTGAAATAAATATGATCAGAACAGTTGTACTTAGCACCCACTTTGCACTTGCATAAATGAATGCAGGAGGTACAAGACAGCAAAGTATCATGCCAGAAACCTACAAACAGATCCAGATTGAGACGTTCCCTTTAGTTATATGAAAACAATGCTTCTGTTTGGAAGAAATATGGGAGTAGTAGTTATAGGCTATAGTCATTATAGGCTGCTAATTTAAAAATGAATAACCAGTTACTACAAAAACAACGGGCTCTCTGTCAAAATTAACTCTTGCGAATTATGGTGAGAATGGGATTTGAGAAAGCTATGAAAAGAAAGGAGAAAGAAAAGGTAATGGCTGAGTGAATTACAATAACAGTTGAAATTCACCTCTACTGTGGCTTTTCCTTTTTAGATGTGGTATTAAGTATAAGTAAAAGAAAATATACATAGTAGAAGTTAATCAACCTCATTCATGTAACCTACATGCACTGACATTGACAATATGTCTCTACGTCTCAAATTACATGAGTACGTAGGTGGGTTTTCAGGAAGAAGTACTAAACAAGTTCCTTTGATCTTTGCAAGGCTTTTGAATTGTAAATGAGACCTGTGCACTTGAATGTCACTTATGTTTTCAAATATTTGCAAGTAATCCAAAGTTCATCAAGGATGCAGGACTATGCATAAGTAAGTGCTTTGCATTTCAGGTGGCCATCCGCTAATTTATTCATACATAAATCTTAAAAATGATAGTGTGTGTCTATTTTTAGGAGATTTGAGTTAGCAAATCATTACTAGGATGTGCATTCCAGGCCATCAACATAATGAAGTCTGATGACATTCACCCCTGCTATGAGATCCTGAACAAAGCCCTCTCACCAAAAAATTATGTTAAGGATTTAAGTGAGATATAAGACATGCACAGGAGTTTACATAGACCCTTACACTGAGGCAAAATTTACCCTATCCTTAAGAACAGACATTTGATAGCATTAAGGGAAGGTTAAATTGCTTTAAAATAGCTTCCCAATACCAGGTAAGTCAGGGGGGAGGGGGGGGAGCTAGCTGGGAGGCTGAAGTAGATGAGAGGTCTGCAGGGTGGGGCAGGGGGGCAGGTGCAACCCACAAGTGGGAGGGCAGATACAACCCATGGGCACGGTGGGGTCCCCTCCAGTGAACCTACACCCCCATTTCTCCACACACCCCCCCCAGCTGGGACTTGTGTTCTTGGCTCTGGCAGCAGTGAATGCTGACAGTGGCTTGTGGGATGGGGATTGAGCGCATTGGCTGGGGGGGGAGGAGATGAAAAGAGCAGCCCTGGGCTGTGTAGGGGAAGTAGACAGAAGTTCCATGTACCAGTTTCACCTAAATCAAATAAGCCTGATAGTACATAGATCCAGGTTTATCTTGAACTGGGTTCTGCATTTTTAGACCAGTTTGTGTGCACAGAACTTCTGTTCAGTTACATGTTTCGACTGACTGCTAGTCACTGAAATCAGGTCTGTAAATGTAAGGTCAGCACTGGGGCAAGCTAAGTTTAAATCGGGTGGCCATTTTGAACGCAATTTAACCTCCTGAATGTCTGTACTTAGCCTATGAGAATAACCTGCACATGGTTATGGTTTTATTTTTGGTTTCTTTTTCTTTTCTTTTTGTTAACAAACACCCAAAGAAAAATGTTGTGTAATAACCCAGTAAATGTCAGATTTATTTCTATAAGAATTTTTGAATCACCACAGAGATAACTGAAATTTCTAGTTTCCAAATTAACTGCACTCCAGAAGCACAGGTCCTACATTTTAAAATCAATATATTAAGACTAATCAGAGGACTGAGGGGAAAAGTCCTGCATATCAATTTTGTGCTGCATTATGTAAGATAAGGACTTTGCTCACTGTCAATGTTTTACAAATTGATCATTTAGTTTTTACATTGCGGGGGGCGGGGGGGGGGAGGCTGAGGAGTCCTCAGAAGTACTCTGGTGCAGGTATGTACTTGTGGGAGAGGATGACCTGTCTCTAAAGTCTATCATTCTTCCTAGATATGAATGTTCTTAGCTTTTTATAGACAAATGACAAGTTCAAATACTCTTTCTACTACAGTTCTGTCATTAAGGCTAACATATTTTGAAACAGCTATGGGGGTGAAAAGCAAGATGATTTACACAGAAGAAAGTGAAATAGAAGTCTGGACAGATACTTTGCACATTTTTGTTCTTAAACCATTAAAGAGATTTACACAGGTTTTTAAGGGAAAAGACAGCATTGCCAAAGACTCTTGGCAAACTGTTCTGTCAATAAAACACTCTGTCACTTAAACCTTCAGCTTAAAACTTACTTAACTAACAGCTGGATGAAATGTGCCTTGTCACTACTGTCAACTTACAGACCCACCATCCTTACAATGACCTATAAAATCAGTCAGTCAATCTATTAGTAGTTTTATGATAGCTTTTTTTTAAGTAGTCAGACAAAGGTATTATATCAGCTTAGTGTAGCAGCTCTTTACATTTTACTGCACATTCACTAATATTTCAACCCTGTATTTTTTTGTGTCACCTATGAATTGGGCATGCCATTTAAAAATATTAAAAAAATTAGGATGTGCCAGGGATAGTACATGGGTGCTCATTGTACCCAATAGTTTTGAAAGTGCTAAAGCAGTTAGCCTATTATGTTCTAACAGCTTAAAGCTATGCAAGGAATTTATTTTGTATATTTTTCTGCATCCAGAGGCTCCATATTTTATAATACCAGAAACTGGCCAGGATAGGGAATGTCACCACACAGTAGAGAATTGGGAAAGTTTTCAGACTCAAAAACTATTTTCTGTTACACAGAACAAAAAACAAATACGGTGTTTGCAGAAATAAGGTAGTTTTTGTTCCATTTTCCACAATATTCTTCCATTAAAAGCTAAGCTAGTCATATCTTCTTTCTTCAGCACACCCAGTCTAGTAAAGTTATTCTTAATAAGATGTCCCAAGGAGGCACTAATTGGATCTGGATTCAGATACAAGACGTATTTGTCACAACCCAAAGGGTGTGATTTTTGTTTTTGTGTGCTTTGGCACTGCTAAATTGTTCCCGCTAAATTACAGCTTCTTTGCACTGTGGAGTTTTCTGCTGCAGAAGAGAACCCCGGTGCAAAAGAATTCCCGCCACCAGTAGCTTTTTTGCAGGGTGCATTTCTTTGTTGCAGCACAGAAATGCTTGTTGCAAAGAGTTTCCGCCATTCGTATTCAAATTTGTGCCCCACTATTGGCTGTTTCTAAATTATGCACACGTGGTGGCTAGTGATTGGCTTGCTAGCCGTATAAAAAGCTTGAGTGGTTTCCGCCCAAGTTGGAGGACTCCACGAACACCAGGAGGAGGAGACTTCACGCTGTGTGAAGATCTCTAAGCACTGCGGAGCCTATCGGACCCAGCGCATTTCAAGCAGGCAACAGAGGTCTGATCAGCCTCTAGCCTCTCCCCGTCGCCGATAGATTCCTAGACGTATCCCTCCCTGCGCGCAAAAAGAGGACCCACAGAGCCTAGCAAACTTCGTGTGAGTCTATTTCTTGCCAGTTGGAACAACTGACATAGTTGTTCAGACGACCGGACTACCTCAGAGAACAAGTTCCACGGAGCCTAGCAAACTTCATGTGAGTCTATTCAGAGCTCTTTTGTATGAGTATTTTCTTCGGTTGGCACGACGGGCTCACGGTTTAGAGCCTCCAACCGGACGGGCTAGAAGAATGTTCACGGGAAGGAACTCTAGTCCACCTCTTATCTTTTCTATCTGTACCCGTAACTCAAGCAAGTTTTCCTGCCTGCACCGCGACCATCTTCGGTATAAGTAAAATAATCTTTAAATCAACCACTACGCCTCTGTGACTAATTCTAGCCCGTGCGTGCCTTGCCGCCGCACGGTCTCCTCTGATCCCGCGTGCCCGGGCTGCTGGCCACAGCCCGCGTGCACAAAGACGGGTCCGCATATCGCTCCCGGCTCGCACATGGCGACATGGATGGGATCGGGAGGTGGCTCACACAGTATTAAGCATCAATATTCAATTTTAATGCTGAATTAAGACCACAGATAAGAATTTGATGTTTCAAAATTTGACAACTTGTTCCACAAAATTTCAGTTGCAGATGCTGAGAATCTTGTACACGCATGAGATTTCTACCATTTAGGACAGGGATTCTCAACCAGGGTGCCTTGAGATCCTGTCAAGGGTGCTCTAAAGATGCCAAACAATGTTAGAACTGTTAGATATACAAACATAATTCACAAAATAAACCTAACGATTTCAAATAGGACTCCATACTCTTAAAAATGTTCTGATCTGCTCTGATTTTTCTGAATTCTTTGTAGCAGAAGAATTGCTGTATTATATTTCTGTAGTAAAAAAAAAACGAGTGAAAACCAAGAGCTGGCATTTTCCAAGACGTGTCTTGAATCTAACAAAGATGAGAACCAACTCACACTCCCTAAAACCTTGGATAAACTGATGTGCAATACAGCATGCCCCAAATTTAAACTAGTTTGAATCAGTGGAAGAACACAGGTCTTTCTTTTCTACACCAACCAAACTCAAGCTCAGGTACTTCTGCAGACTGTTGTATCACAATATGGCACAGAGTAAAAAGCAGGTTCTGAAACAGGCAGATCTCCAGCCATTTAAGACTTTGATGGACCAGAAAATTAGCACTTAATCTCCAACAACAAATAAAAAAAGGGACAATCCTGAAGGACAGTTGTCCTGTGCTCCTGGTATTATACCTCTTCAATTGGTTAGCTACTGCATGATCATGCCCTGCATTACAAGCAAAGGCAAAAAATTATGCCCTTATCAATCTGAACCAGGGGAGGGGGTGAAAATTCTTTCCTGACCCCAAATCTTGTGATCAGTATGATCAAGACCCTCCAGCACGGGATCTGAAAGACTTATAAGTACTGGTAGGCATACCAGCAAACCCCAACTTAATCCTATGCCTGAGGCCATTGTCCAGTGCTTCAAGGAAATGTCTTGGCTCCTATAGTCAAGTAGCAAAACTGAAGCATGGATTACCAAAGGTTGACTGTATGACGTTCTTAAGCTTTATCAGCTTAGCTCAGTGCTCCAGACTTTCCCAAACATTGAATCAGACATGTAATAGTATCAAATGAATCGGATGACAGAGATGGATATGAGTGCTATGAAAAGGCACCCCAACCAGTAGAAAGTAAGGTAGCATTAGAACTTATTGGCGTCATGGATCTCTCACTTCTAAGGTAAGGAGAGGGTAAACCAATCCATATGTCTATCCAATGTAGAATCCCCAACAACAAAAGACCAACAACAACACTGTTAGAAAATACTATATAATCATATATTTATGCATATGGAATACATAATAACAACTTGTAATGCAACAATATCAAGATAAAAGGTCTAAATAAAAACCAGAGTACAATGCTAAACCTAATATGACAACTTAAAGAAACAGAAGAATTGTAATTTGATGGAAAAGAGGAAGATGTTTGGTAGACATTAAAACAAAAGTCTGACCTGAACTGGAGATAAGGAGAATTGTGGTAAGCAGGCTAGCTGTAAAAATGCAAGGACACATGAAGAGCAAGAGGTGTCTGGCCAGTCTGAAGAGGAAATAAATGTAAACATATTTTGGATGCTCCCAGAGAGATGTGCCTTTATCAATAGGACTTAAAGGTCATAGGAGATTTGATAGACTTATGGGTGCTTGGGCCTGTGCCATTTTGCCTACTCAGGCTACAAATAGATGTTGCATTTGTCCCGGGAGAAACAACATCTGTTCCTAGCGTCACTGTCACAACTTGTTTGATACTACTACATCACTAAAAGAATCTGCACGATATCTGTCTTCTAAATATGTCAAACAAACAAACAAAACACCTTTATACCAGACCACCAGAGTATCAGAGAGCAAGTTCAGGACACAAAATGTTTTCACTTTGATACTCCTGAAACACATTACATTTATGGCATGATCAGTACATTAAGTCACACCATAAATAGCTGTGTGCCACACATTCAGCCAATTTATAGCAGCATAAAATGGCAAACCATCCACAAATATGTTTCATATAAAATGGCCCAACTGGGATCTGACAAATTTTATGCCCCATCCTATGCTCAGCATGGCAGAAGGCACACTGTTTGGGCTGGGACAAGAATGTATCATGTCCTAATCATACCATTTTTATTTTAACATTTACCAAGGGCTTGAGTTTTCATTATCATACTATATGATCACCTTGCCTGTAACTGAATGTGGGGTGTTTTTTTCATACAGACAAAAGCAGAAGAGACTCTTGCACTTAATTCTACAATTAAATACAAGATACTTAGCTGAAACTTATAAACCAGTTTTGATCTATCTAAAAAAATACTTTTTTTCATGGCACGTCTTACTGTGACCTGGAAAACCAAAGCAGATTACCCATTTAAAATGGTTCTCAAAATGATTTCCTAAAAGCATGGGAGGACACGTTTGCCTAAGTGTTCTCCCTAGGCAATGGTTTGTTTACTGCATACATACAAGCCCCCATTCCTTGCAGACTTGGTCCCAAGGACTAAGTAATAGAGTTAAAAGTGATAAGAAACATTATTCATTCCAACCATGTGAAGCTAAATAGGTTCACAGGGATTACAAATGCCATTTTTCCCCCCAATGATTCCCTTTTGCACTAGATACTGCTTACTGCACACATTCACACAACGCTTTCCCTTGGGCGGCGCAATCGCTAGCTTTCAGATCTGTAGAACCATTTCTCTATGCGCATCTTACAGAAGGAAAATGCTGCAGATGGTTCTCCTTTTCAAAGTGCTGGCAAAAATTGCATATCAGTCACAAGGAAATATTTTCTTTTATTCCAGATTTCTCCTCTAGAATCAAACAGAAAATATGCATACTATATACTGATAATATTCACGTACAATTAAGATTTACAGCATTTGCTCTATTAGTTTTCTTTGTAGTTCATACTCATTTCCAAAATATTACTTTCTCTTTGTTTACTGTCCCTCTCAATTACTGAAGGGTTTCCTTCAATGTCATAGTTGTCAATAACCCTATTTTAAATATGTCTTTTAGAGTACTTACGTCGGTTAAAGACAAACATTATTATGACTGTTAACAGCAGATGGCAGCATACAGCTGCTTAGCTAACAAGGTTTGCTACTAAACTGTGCACAAAACAGACCTAAGGGGAAAAGATATTTGAGAGACAGAAACAAAACTATCTTCCAGTCCACCACCCATGTTTATTCTTGAATAACAAAATTATACTAGGGGTGACAGAGCTAACTACCATATTGTATAGGGCAAATGAAAGGTAATTTTTTATTAATAATCTGTCATGAGAATTAAAAACCCACAAACAAAAATGATCTGAACAAAATCCCTTTATTCAACTACCCTGAAATTTTTGGTCACTTCAGATCCCAAATTTCAACTTTGCAATTTTAGGTCCACCTAAACAGTTAATAAAGTCCATTTATTTTCATACTACTTCAGAGGTTTTTTTCTACATTATATTTTTCCTGGCTAATGATAAGCTGTATAACTTTTCAAATAATAGATTTTCCCCTGCTTGTACATGCTGATGGCAACATTTTCATTTCCATCATTCCAGACCATTTATACATTTAGGAAGTCAGGCCTCTGCAATTATCCATTTCCCCTGTTAACTAGTGTTAAGTATGGTAGGGATTATTATTATTATTTCATCTAAATAGTCAAAAAAATTAATACAGCCTAAAAATGTTAATGCTTTCTAATTCCTTAAACCACAGTTTTTAAGGCAAAACAGATGTAAAGTGCAATTATTTTCATATCTCACTCAACAATTATTAGCTCATAAAATCAACAAGGCAGGCAGAACAACTGCCCGGCCAATGTTACAAATAAATAAATAAAAAACTATGATTCTCCCTTCTGTATGTAAAGTTTATCAGACTTCAGCTCTTAGCCACTCTTAAGGCTGATTCTTAAAAGTTCGGAAATGCTAACTTCAGTAGTTCAAGGAAATTCTACAAGCGTTTTCCCAGTGTGCAGATGCTAATCTCTCCTTAAAAGTCTAAAATGGAAACAGTTAGCACTTATTATTAGCCATTCTTTTATCTTCCATCTTATTTCAATGCAAAAGCTCAAACGGATCTTTGTAAATTTGGGTTATAATGGTAACTTAGAAAAGGTGTCTAAGAACAGTTGCTATATTCTGATGTAGAAATCTACAGACAAGTTTACACCGCCCTCATATTCATGCATGTTCAACCATGTCATGGTTGAAAGCAGGGAATACATTTAGGGGACCCAGTATCTAATTTTGGCTGCCAATAAGAGACATATACCTGAAAAGAGCCTCTATTTTTTCTCCCTCCCCAAAATTATAAAAATGGTATTTGACTTTGATTTTTCTTCATCTGTACCCTTACACTTTATGAAAGGGACCAAGTGCCTCATCCATATATAAACATGCCTGGTGACAAATCAAGGCATTAGGAGAGGTTACTGGCATGTAGAAATGTATCAAATTTGGCACGGACTTGCAAGGGTAGCTTAAATTATTCCAATATCACAAGTAATACCATTGGTGTTGCCATATTCCTCGTTAGCTTGGTTTTCGGCCAGAGTAGTCCAAATCCAGGGGGGTGGGGGCTGCATGGCACACCGCTTGCAGGTTCGGGGCTGCATACTGTGTGGGCCACAAGCCATGTGGGATCCCAAAAGCTGCACACTATGTGGACTCCCCAGGATCCCCACTGCCTGGGCCATATGAGCCCACTGATGTTGCAAAAGCCCCCCCCCCATACTTCAACCATGCAAGACTTCCCCAGCCCCGCAGTGCTGCCACCACACAGGCAGTGAATTCACCAGGCCCGCTCCTGCTGTGCTGCCTTGCCTCAGAAACCCTGACCACTGTAGCAGAAGGAACAAAAACAGGAGTGGCGGCCAGGTAGGAACCTGGAGGCTGCACATTAACCACATGGGCCACCAGTTAGACAGTGCTCTTTTAGGCTATAGTTCCACATGCCTAATTCAGTCCAGAATTTCTGATCTCAGTGGCATTTTGGATAGTGGCCGCATTACATTTTTGGGCTTGCTGGATCAAGATTTCTTCTTATTAACGGATACTGTTTGGTTGAGTACCAGGTCATTTGGCAGAAGGATCAAGCCCTCCAAGTTTTACCCTTGTCATTCACTGGATTATCAATTTCTAAATCCATCTGTCAAGGAGCAGAAAGTGAAACCAGCTGGTCATGCATAAAGTGCAACACAAAAGCAGTTATAAACTATTCTCTATTTTAGTCTATAATTTCACGCACCATAGAAATTTATGGTGTTATGAGTTAAAATGGATCACTGTTTTTTAATACACACCAATGGGGCAGAAGGGTAAGTAGTGTAGTCAAATGATGACACTTCCAGAGAGAGTGAGAGATCCTGTGGATGGGTTTTACAAACATTTAAGAAAGAGAAGTTTGATGGGAATGATAACTTCAGTGAGGAATAACAGTGAAATCCAGTAATCGTATTGTGCTAATGTGGGTGAATGCTTCTAAACAGTATTTCCCTCACCTTTAATGACACTGTATTAAGAATAGGGCTTCCTAACTTCTTGAGTCTGAATAATCAGTGTACTAGCTGAAAACTAGAGAAGGTTGAGAGGCGACCTTGTGGCTGCCTATAAATTCATCATGGGTATGCAGAAGGGAATTGGTGAGGCTCTACTCACCAAGGCGCCCCTGGGGGTCACAAGAAATAATGGCCACAAGCTAGCAGAGAGCAGATTTAGACTGGACATTAGGAAGAACTCCTTCATAGTTAGAGTGGCCAAAATCTGGAATGGGCTCCCAAGGGAGGTGGTGCTCTCCCCTACCCTGAGGGTATTCAAGAGGAGGTTAGATGGGCATCTGGCTGGGGTCATCTGAACCCAGCACTCTCTCCTGCCTATGCAGGGGGTTGGACTCGATGATCTATTGAGGACCTTTCCAACCCTAACATCTATGAATCTATGAAAACATGATACTTTCTTTTTCATCCTATTTATCCCTCTCCCTATTTCCTCTTTTCTTTCCTATTTCTCATTATTTTCCTTCTATTTTTCCTGTTTTCCTAAAGCATTTTTTAAATTTGTTGCAATTCTTAATAAACTTTTAGCGTCTCAATATCAAAAAGAAGCTTTCCAACATACCACTTAACAGAAAGAAGGGAAAGTAAAGGCAAACGGATATTGTCATTATATATTTAAATATCTTCTAATAGTCCACGGGCAGGCATGCCAGAATCTGCCAACTGTTGCAAAAGGTACAAGCCAGATTTCTTCCTTCCCACATTATAGCCCAATTTAACCTCAGGACAAAAGTTATTGAGTTTGTACCTTGTCAGTGGAGATCTAATTTATGTGCTTTCAAAAAATGTATTCTGTTCCCTGGAAATACAATTTTTGTTCAAAGGCCTAGAAAGCTAACAAAGCAGACATCTGAGTACATTTGTTCATGAAGAATGCTTCCATTTCCATCACAAGAGGTGATTCTGCAGAGCTGTTGTATATGCGGATGACCCATGATGAGATGCATGTATGTATGTATGAAAGAAATTAACAGAATTTGGCTTACCTTTGAACTATGCCTGGGAACCAGGCCAGAACACAGAAATATTAAACCATGATTTAACTAAGGCAGAAAGATAATTGCACTGTCTCCAGCTAAAATCGCAGCCATTGAGTTGAGCCGTGGCTAATAATATCCAATTTAGACAATTCCAAATGTTTAGGTTAATTAGTGCCTAAATGCAGGTAGAGAACATAGCAATGACAGTTTATCAACAGCAGTGGGAAAGAGAGTAGGCTAAGGAGAAAACCAGGCTCTAAAACTAGTACTTTTCAGCTGGAACTGAACATGTTTTCAAAATAACGTGCATCTATAAAAAATTGCCTATATCTATTTTTTGGTTATCAGCATTTCACTCGTGTTTTGCTTCCCTTTTATCAGACCATTACAGACTATTTGTTACTTGATTTGACTTATATCTAGAGAAGATCAAACCTGAGTATGACCACCCATCTGGGATAAAGTGCTCTCTGGCAGCCTGTTATGGCTGTGACTCAACATCTTGCTTCAGAACTTCAGCGGAAGCAGTTTTACATTGCAAATGAGAATTGTGAAAATCTTTCAGGGCATGCTGTTGATAAATTACTGGCAAACTCTAAGGATTATGTTTCATTCCCAGCAGAGACTGTGCACCAGGTCTTTACAATTAAGCTTCATTTGCACTTTTTTGATGAACTCTCCAGGCCAGTAAGATTATATACTGTACTGCATCTTAGGCAACGTAGAGGTTTCGATGTTGCAACCAGCTTTAATAATGAATGATGTTCTACTGAAGTCACTATCTATAGTAACCTCAGAAGCTTCTGACAACACTTAATTGTGGCAAGTTACTGGAAACCTGGTTTGTGTGACAAGCGGCTGGAAATTAAATAAATAAATAATAAACATTAAGAAATATATAACTGACACCGTTCCCATCACCACAGCTAATGCTTTAGATCTGTTACAGACATTACACGTTTACCAGTATAAGTGATCAGAAACTGGTCTATACCCAGAACAGTATGGAAGTTCATCACACAGACTGGTTTAAAAATGGTGGAACCTGGTCCTCAAAGGATAAATGTGTGTCCTGTTCCCTACCAATCTAAACTACGCTGCTTACAGAAAACTGGATAACTAAGATCAATTCTGCCTTGGACTTTTTGAATGTCCGTACCTAGTCAAAGTGTACATGAGCGGAAATTACATTCATTTTCTATTTAATCCCTCATAGTAGCAAATAAAAAAAGCCTCAGACTTTATCTGGCATTTTATAACATGCCTGCATTAAACAAACATTCTCTTTATACTTCATACTTTTCTTGGCTTCTAAAGCCATTTCCTGCTAAAGGGATGTTTTCATATGATTTTCTCTTCCATGGTTTTCAACACTGCTACAGAAGAATTAAAATAAAATTATTCTCCTCCCCCACCCCCACATTTTCACTTCCATACAGCAAAATCCTAACATTTGGTGCATTTCTTTTGAAAATGGGCCTGAACTGGAAAGATCAGACCTAGATTTGAAGTCTAGCCCCATTCAGACAGTTTTAGATACAGACGTCAGCTGTGAAATATAGCTGAAGATTTACATTTTGAGTTTTCCCAAAATCTAAGGTTGCTGAAATGCAAATGGGCTCTGATTGCATTACTTTTCAGCCACAATGAACAAAGGGGGTGACACCTAGCAGCTTTTGTGGCAACCCAGTACAGAGGTATCAATGCAACACTGTACAGAAGTCCTTCTAGGCTAGGGACAGAAGTTACCAATAAACTGGTTTAAGTAATCAGAAACTAATTTAAACCTGTAAAAGAACAGAAGTTCAGTGCACATTAACCATTTTCAAAATGGCTGAAACTGGTTTAAAATAAACCTGGTTGAATGTAACATCAGACTTAACAGATTTATGTCAAGCCAGTTTATGAAACTTCTGTTCCAGGTCCCTTCCCGGTTCAAATTAAGTCACATTCCCCCAGCATCCCAGCATTCTTTGCAGCCCAGGGCTGGGCAGGGATGCCTGCTCCTCGCCTCTAGCACTGGCTGGGGTCTGGGGACCAAGGGGGGGGAGGGGGGAGGGTTAAAATTCCTCTTCCCCCGACTACAGAGCTGCCCTGCCCTGCTAAAGTTACTACTGGCTGCAACTGTGGACTACAAATCCCAGAGGCACCTTGAAGCAGAAAGAGGAAGTGATGAGCAACCCTGCAGAGTCCTGCTGCTATGATTGTGGACTGCAAATCCCAGAGACCTTGGGGGCAGCAGGAAAAGGAAGTGAACACATAGCTGAGTTGTGTTGAATGCTCACTTCAGAGGGGAAAAAAAAGCAAACATTCTTTTTCAAGCTTTTATAAATTCAATGCCACTATTTTTCCCCCACTCAGCCCCTCCTCAGCCTGGCAGACTCTGCCTCCCCCTCCCCACCCAGGCAGAGCACAGCTGGGGCCTGGCCACACCTCCTCCTTGCCAGTAGGGAGGAAGGATGAACTTTGGAGGACTTCTTTCTTCCTTTCCCTTTGGCAGTGGCTGGTAGGTATGCTGTAGCATCCCTGGCTTCAGCCTGCAGGCATGTGGCTGTATTTCCTGAATCAAAAGTGAATGCCTGTTCATTTGCTTATTGGTTCAATCTTCAATCTCTGCAGCTTAGACTAACCTGCAAAGACTGAACTGATTCAGCCTCAGACTTTTGACTGTCTATACTTAGCCCTAAAGTCCTTTGGTGACAAGTCCAGGAAATCTGAGCTTTTTCGTAGTTTTTTCTGACTTCCTTCTACAATCATGTTTTTACCTATGTGCAATTTCAGGTCAATAACAAGAACCTCAATAATAGAAGCCTGAAGCCAGTTTCTTAAATCCCTATTAGAAATTGATTTTAAAAAGGGCTGAGGACACAAGAAAACATGAACAGTGTGACTTATGTGCTAGCAGCAAGAGAGATATAGCATCAAACAATAGTGACACAGTAAAGTAATATAAAGAGTGGTTGGACAAAATTCACAGCATGAGAACAATGCACAATGAAAAATCAAAGAACCTGAGAGACTTTGGAGGCATGATAAAAGGTAGTTCCTGACCTCTCAGGACATGGATATTCTTCCAACCCCTCCCTACAAGCAGGACCAGGCTACTGTTTAAGAAGTCTCAGTAAACCCTCCCCTTCCTAGCCTCCCAGGTTTGTGGCCATCTCCCCATGAGTACAGGTGATAAAAACTGTCTGTTAGTTGCAGACAGATTTGCTTTTCTGGAAAGAATGCTTTGCAGAGAAAAGATAATAAATGAGGGGAAGTTCTGGGAAAGGGAACTTAAATCAAGATACTGTTTATATAGTAACAACATCCCCCATTCAGCCAACCACATTCTGTCCCATCAGGCCTGAATCCTATCCCTGTATCCTCACTAGCCTCATCACCTCTCCTGCCAGCAAGCAGTGAGAATTGTCGGCACTAGATTTATGACCCAAATACCTTGTTCCAGGCAGACCCAAACCCTCAGACTGACCACAACATCTCCATTTGATAATAGGCAAATGTTATTGATACACAGTAATAGCAGATAAGAATAATGCAAAAAATTCTATATCTACCAGTCCTAGAGCTGTCTTCAGAGGGGAAGTACGTCTGGCCAGTACGCGAGCTTCATCCTGAGGTTCTTTCTTGAATGTCAGATGTCAGCAGCCTGGAGGTTGGAGGCTGAGTCCCACCCCCCGCCCAGTGGACTGGGTGAGATGGGCTGGTGGTCTGCCCTCTGTCCATCGTGGTGTCACGTTCCTCTCTCAGGGACCCTTTACTGCTCTGAAATCCCTCCTTTTGTATCCTTTTTCTCCTTCTGATGACTTTTCATCTTTGGGCATCGCCAATTGGTCTCTCTGTGGCTGTCATACTGTCCATGTTCTCTCCTGTCAGCATATTCCTTTGTTTCACAAACCCAACACGTGCACACATCCTAATATGGGTCTTTACTGGTCTACTAATTTGGTCTGTTCACCAAAACCAGAAATCCCAAGTGCTCTGCACTTAGGCACTGTGACCTGGTGCCACCTTATCTCATGTTATAGAACAGTGTGGTACATGTCTTTAATTTCCCAGCAGTGTGGTACATGTCTTTAATTTCCCAGCCTGTGTGTCTGCTTGCCCGTCACACAGTGGACCTTGAGGAAACTTTCACAGACAGGCTTTTTAGAAATCAGTTAACACTTGCCTGGATCATTATTCTACTTTACCTACAAGCCAATTCCCAAAAGCAAACTTCTAAATGCCATTTTCTAGCCATCAAGAATGAGGCAGTCAGCAGTCTCTGCAAAAGAACCCAATGGCTGCTTTCCTTTCTAGCACGACACAGGCTCCCCCACACACAGTAACTACATGATAAACCATATTTAGTCCTGCTGGATGCATGAGGATTCTACACGTGCATGATACTGCATGAGAGTTAAGAACATTTCTCTCAAAAAGAGCAGGGGACAACACATGGACAAAATGCGCTTATATGTCCCTGAAAAAAATAAGTGTCCAGGTCTACTGTGTAATTACAACTGAATACATTAAAATGCTGCTTTAATATGCCAAATAGTTAGATATCTTGGGTTTCTTTTCTCCTCCACCCCAAACACATGTGAAGTCATCACTCCTTTTCTCTAGTCTATGTAAAGAAACTATCAAAACAACCATTCTGGCCTCCAGATGAGACAAATTATTCTTTATTCAAACTCCCCAGCTGACAGCCACATTGCTGTGAAGAGAAGCAGGAAGTAGAAAGATACAAAATGGCTCTAAAATAATGCCTTCCTTAGATGTCCTAGATGTCAAAGCATCCAAATCGATTCAGAAAAGCTTCAGAAAAAGATTCAGCTGATTTGGAGATTCAACCACTGACTAAGCAGGCAGCTGACAGCTGCCTCTAGCTGGTAAGTATGTTGGGGTTGGGGGAGGGAGGGATTGGGGCTAGGGCAAACTGCCCAGTCAGGGTGGGGGAACACATTACTGGGGTGCAGGATGCGGGCATGGCAGCATTGGGAGCAGGGGCTCTGCCAGGGCGGGAGGGGAAAGCAAGATGCAGGCGCAGCTCACTCCAGGTGGAAGGGGGCAAGCAGCAACAGGGCATAGCCCCCACTCCCAGCGCTGCTGCGCCCACATCTCACACTCCAGCTCCAGCCTCCCAGCAATTTCAACAAAAAAAAAAGCCACACACTCACCAGCTCTGGCAGCAGTGATTGGGGCTTCTAGGTGTGCATGGCAGGGCCCCCAGTGGAGTTTGAGGCAGCGGGGTGCAGCAGGGATTGCCCCTCCCCCTGCTTGGCATCTGCACAGCAGCTGCCCCATTGTGAGGGTGCAGCGTGGCTCAGCAGGGCGTTGTGCACTGTCTGGGAACTGGGGTAGCTCCAGCAGTCAGCTGGAGCCTGGCAGCACTCAGCCTCAGCAGCCCCAGTTCCCAGGCAGTGCGCGGCACCTTGCCAAGCCACGCTGCACCCACACCACGGGGCAGCTGCTGCACAGGTGCCAGGTGGGGGGGGTGATCCCCACTGCCCCCTCCACTACCCTGTACTGCTTGGGGGGACTCTGCCCCGTCTCCCCCAGAGGTGGGGGATAGGGCGGGGTAGGGCAGCCATGGGGGCTTCTCCCACAGCTCCCCCAACCCAGGGAGAGGCAGGGGCCACCCCGGGGGACAGCCCCCCCACCCCGGGGAGAGGCAGGCACAACCGGAGGAGCCACAGGAGAACCTGCAGCTGCCCAGTTGTGCATGCCTCTCTGGCCAATCCGAATCACCAAATCTCTCCAAATCAGTGCCGAATCTTCCAAAGCTGATTTGGCTGAATTGATTCAGGACAGTGATCCAAATCAAATGACTGTCCTCTGAATCGGCCAAATCAGAATCAAATACTTCCCTATTCACACAGGCCTACTAGGTACAGACATTATACATAAACCAGTATAAGTGATCAGAAACCAATTTAAACCTATAACAGAACAGAAGTTCAGTGAACACAGACTAGTTAAAAAATGGTGAAACGCAATCTAAGATAGACCTGCATGGATACATAGTCAGATTTAATTGCTTTAGGTTAGACCAGTCTGTCAAATTTCTGCACCAGATTCCCTCCCGACTCTAGTTAGGTTGCAGTCCCCCGGCATTCCAAGCTGCTTCTCAGCTCCCTGCTAACCCACCCTGGGGCCTCAGCTCTGTGATAGCAGCACACCTCCCAGCCAAGCCGGGAAGTAGGGAGGGGAGGGGAGGGGAAGGTGGAGCAGAGACCCCACTCCCCAAGCCAGCACAGCTGGGGGAGCCATGTGACCCTCCCCCCCACTTCCTGTCCTAGCACAGCATCTCTCCCCAGTCCTGTCCCCTGCCAGTGGCAGAGAGGGGTAGGGAAGAGCGAAAACTGGAGGCCCCTGCTGTGCAGCTACCCCTCTCCCCCCACACACATGCCTGTTCTGGCTGGGTCGGGGTGGGGGCTGGTCTATGCAGCAGGGACCTCCACTTTCCCCTCCCTCCCTGTCACTAACAGCTGGCATGGGACAGGGCTGGGGAGAAAGGCCATACTGGCCCATGCAGCAGAGGAGGGGGAAGCCCCCAGCATGTGCCCCCGACTCCAGCTATGGTGGTGGGGGGTTCCCAGGGCAGGAGCAGGGGCATCCATTTCCCCCTTCTGCCACTGAGAGCTGGTGGGGGGCAGGGTTGGAGAGAGAAGCCATGTGGGCCAGCGAGGTCATGTAGTGGGAGACAGAGGAAATCCCCAGTGCATGCCCTCCCCCCAGCTGTGCTGGCTGGGGGGGAAGAAACCTCTGCTTTCTCACCCTCTCCACCACTGCTGACAGCTGGTGGGGGGTGGGCTTGGGGAGAGAAGCCACACTGGCCATGTGGCCACTCCCAGCTGTGTTGGTGGGGGGGGCAGTATGGGGGCCTCCACTTTCCTCTCACTCCCCTCCCCCCCCACCCCCACTGCCACTGGCAGGAAGGGGTGGGACTGGGAAGAGATTCTGTTCTGGATCTCCACTCACTGCAGCTGCTAGTAGAAGACTGGGGGGTGGTGTGCCAGGCATCCAATCAGGGGTTCTTGCCTACATTTGGCTGCCCTGGCAGTCTCCAGCATGCTGGGAGACGTGCAAGAATCTTGCTGGCCACAAGCACTGCAGGCATCTGCATGTCACCCCTCCCTTCGCCCACCCAAAGGGTGAATGTATGTTCTGTTCTGTTCACTCCCAGTCCAATCTATGCAGCTTAGAGAAACTTGCAAAGGGTTGATCAGTCCCACTTCTGACTTTATGTTATTGTCTGCTGCTATGTTAAGTACCAACATTTTGCACAGCAAATAGGATATAGTCATTATCAGACATGATAAATTGTGATTGGTTTTCCACAACTATGTCAAATTTCAATTTTCCAGCATTTTTACAAACATCAGAAACCTGTGGCAACTTCAATAAAATCTATCAGTAGTACCAGCAATTTTACAATTAGCAGGTAAAAAAATGTATGAGGCGCAGATAGTTCTTCAATAGGTTTCTTGATAAAGTTAGATTACAAATACCTTTCAGGAGATTAAAAAAAATAATAAAAATACTTCTCTTAGTAAATCATGAAGCTTTAAAAAAAGCCAAACAAGCATGCAACTAAAAATATGTCACTAGCCATACTGCCACATCTCAGACTTACTCTTAATACAGCATGAAATGTAAATTTTAAGGGATATAAAACAAAAAAACCTATCTGTAACACAATGGGTCAGATTCATCCTTGGCACACTTGCATTGATTTGAGATATGAAATGAATCAGATAATTTAGGTTTAGACATTGCAAACATTTTAAATCTTAAAATAAAAGACAGATTCTTCTCCATTTACCACTCAAGTCCTAAATCTGTGCTCTGTACTTCTTTGAAACAGATGGTGGCATCACTGCACCTAAGACAATGCAAGGTACAATATTTTTCCATCTTTTTTTTTTAACCTGAAGATTCTCTTACCAGCAGCTCTGGCACAACTGTAATACTAAATATTATACAGCATAAAACTGTTTATTGAACATTTTTACTTGCTGCAATTTTTTTCTGTATTATAATATAATATTCAAAATCATGCTAAAAGTATGATTAATATACTTGCTAGCTAGAATGCATTTACACACACTATGCCTGGGGCCCTGACTACCTGTTATTTGACAACCTGTTATTGTTAATATGATTCATTAGAAACATACTAGGATATATTTAAAGCTAACCTTTTCCTTTTTTCCCATTACTTTACTGACAATACCTGCTGATGCGGTAGACACAGGGACTGTTACCACTGCTCTGGTAATAGATCAAAGGAATTTTCTACTTGCTTAGTCAGGGTTCACCAACATTTTTCAGCATAGGGCCAGAATGACCCAGCTTGGTCAGATCTGGGTTGGCATTAGGACCTAAACACCAGTACAGCTTCTTCCTGCCATCCAGCTGCAAGGCAGCATGGCAAAAGCCCTATTCCACCAGATCCCAGCCTCCCCCACTGCAGCCTGGCACAGTCAGAGGTCCCCCACCACCAGAGGCACAAACAACTGACTGCAGCACACCTCCGCTGGAGCCCCAGGCACCATGGCACAGGGAGAGCACCCACTGCCAGATGCCGGCAAAGCCATGGCTCTGTGGGACTGATCCAGCCCATGGGCCAGCAGTTGCTGACCCCTGTTCTAAGAGATCAGTGTTAGAAATCTAATGCAATCTTGCTCAACCTCAGAACCCTCATTTTCCAACTAATGCAATAGGAAACCCTGTTTCTCTTCTTCCAATTTGACTCCCGCAAACCACAAAATGGAGTGGGGGGTGGAACCCCCCCTTTGCCCAACTTTTCTAATTCTTCGATCTTTATAGCTGGATTATAAATTCACAGAGCACTGTGGCAGAATTCCTCAGACAGAAAAGATAAGGAATAGTTTCTGAGCTCTCCAGACATGGATATACTTCCAATCCCACCCTACAAGTGGGACCAGTACTGTTTAAGAAGCCTCAACCAACTGCTCCCTCCCCCAGATTTGTGGTGGTCTCCCTATGACTACAAATGATAAAGACTGTCTGTCATTTGCAAACAGACAAACAATACCAGGCCTATTTGTCACCCTCCAAGTTTCTTATTGGCCTCCCTCAGGCAGTGAGGCTACAGGAAAAGATGACAACAGACTCCTTGGGACAAATCATAAAAAAAAGCCTGGGACGGGAGTGCTGGTCAAAGGTTCAAAACAAGAGTGCCAAGGGAGGACACCAAGCAGAGCATGCCAGACAGCCCCCACTGGCCCTCAAATAAATCCAAGGAGCCAGTGGACACTGCCCAGTGATATTCTGCTTGGAGACGGGAGCAAAGTAGCATGAGGAAAGTGGCCCCGCAGGCCCCGGGGACCCCCTTGGCCAGACCCTCCTTCCCGGTCAGATACACGGCCAGCTCGGCCAGGGCCAGGAGGAGGTTGACCAGGAGATCCCAGGCCTTGGTGGGGTCATGGACAGGGAGTGCATAAATAAAAAGGTGAGGCTCTAGAGGAGGCGATGCAGAGGCTGCCGCCTGGTGCACTCCAGGTAGGTGTGCGCCCGGGTCTCCCTCTGCTCACAAAAGGGGCAGGTATCAAGGGTGTTAGTGAACTGCACCAGATACATGCCCATGGCTATGGCTCCGTGGAAAAGATGACAAACAATACCAGGTAATTAGGATTTGGGCTTGCCCCAAGACTAGCAGGATTGAAACCCTTTTGCCCCCAGTATGGAGACATTGTATAGTCCCCAAGTGTCCTATCTATAAAACCATCCCCATAGGTTTTCTAACAACCTAAAAAGAAAAATCTTATTTTTTGCACAAATCTTCCTCAAGTGTAGAACACCAGTTTCCTTCTTTGCCTCGAACAGAAACAGCTGAAAAGTCAAGACAAACATCTCCTGCTCTTAGCAACACTCAGCAAAGCCCTTCAGAAGACAATTAACTTTCAAGTTCACCTTCCTTAACTGTCACCATCTCTGAAAGCCTTTAATAAGTTTATTCACCAGTAACAAGATTAAGGGTGACATTCTGGCTACCTGTTCTTCTAGCCATCTAAGACCATCCTGACTTTTTTGCTTTCTTGATCCAATGATATTGGAGGGGCTGTAGAAACAGAGCTCCTGTGCATTTCTCAGCTTTGAGGACAGAGTGGAGGTCCACCCAAGATTGCTCCTGAATTTCTGTTTCAGGATCTGTGCAAATTCTAGCAAGTTCATAGGCTGCACAATCAATCTTTACCTAGATATTAGTCCTGGTAGAAAAAGTCTCTGCAAATATTCCTACTCAGTCTAAAGATCATTCCTGCCCGCCCCCGCCGAAATCAGGTTCCAAAAGACCATCAAGTAACAATGCCAAGTCCAACAGGCCACTATGACACAACTCTGAAAGGGAGACAAATATGCTACAGCATCACTGCCTGGTCTTAATTTACATAGTCAGGTTAGGTCCAAGCCTTAATCTGACTGCTGGAGTCAGATGGGAGGGCAGGAAGGACATGGCAAGCTTTAGTAAGGGCTGCTTTAGGAACTACTGATCAGCCTCCAATTATTGCTCTCTCTCAGCCCACGACAAGTCCTTAGGCAGCCAGTCTGTCTTGAACCAGATATTTCAGCAAGCTTTCTTTCACTCGGCACAGGCCCAGGCTAACTTGCGGAGGCTCTGGCAGTTGTTGCAGGCTATCAAACAGAGAACCACACCTGTAGACTTCAGTTTGAAACAAACACAGCTTCCCCCAGGAGAGTGTTCTTTCCCATGATAGCCCAGCTATCCAGCAGGTAGGCTGGCTTTTCAGACAAAATATGCAAAAGAAAAAATAATAAAAAGGGATTTCTTACCTCTTCCTAGCAGACTTGTTACTCCCCTAGCTCCTTGTAAAGTCCTCCCTGCTCTGAAAGGCCCAGCCCCATTCCCAAAAGGCCTTGCCACCTCTGTAATGTTACTCTGAAGAGGAAACTCCCAGATTGCTTTCCTTGTTCTTTTAGTTCAATAAGATTGAGAAAAAGAGATTGAAAGGGAGACTGGCTAGAAGTAGTCCCTAGCTCCTAGATCTGTATTTCTCAACACTGAGGGCAAAGTGGAGTTCCACCCAAACTTGCTCCTGCAAAAATAGCAGTTTCAGTTTATTTCCCAAACTCCAAACTGTCCCTCCAGGGATACTAGCACTCTCCTACAAGCAACTTTATTCCTTGCCCTGCAGTTTTATCTTCTTTTTCAGAACAACCTGGAACAGATTAGTGTTAGTTTTGTGAACTCCTCTCACATGTCTGAAAGAGTCATACAAAACACAGAATAAAAACTCTGTATTATAAACAAGACAAGCAAAAGGAAAGGAGAGAGAGGAGTCCAAATTCATGAGAAATAAAAACAAATCTGTGGTATTTTTCTCTCTAAC
Source organism: Alligator sinensis (assembly GCF_000455745.1). NCBI lineage: Eukaryota > Metazoa > Chordata > Crocodylia > Alligatoridae > Alligator > Alligator sinensis. The sequence continues at coordinate 688,114 of NW_005842590.1, forward strand.
TTCTTTCTTTTGTATGTTTTAAGATGGACCAATAGGTAACTAGTCAGGTTTAATTTCTCAACTAAACAAAATGCCAGAGGTCAACACTGTGCATTATTGTAAAACAAAATGTTTTATCACTTTTAATATCTAAAATGTCATTGTCTTAGGTAAGGAGGTTCAATAACTTTTAACCTGACTGTAACTTTTTATAACAGAAAAGAAAATCTTTGATCTATAAAGTAAAAAAAGTCAGCTTAAAAGTTTAAATTGGTGAATGAATAAGTGACTACAAGTCTTAATGGTCTATAACAGCTGCACCAAATTTAGCAGCAGCAAGGCTGCATTATTGACTAAAATTCTTTCATCTTATAACTGAAGCATTGGCTATAGGAAATCAGTAGAATGTATTATGCTGACTATCCATATCAGCTTTTTAATGACAAGCACACAGACAATATCTGTAAAACAGCCTTTCCTGGTGCAATGTGAATTGTCATTAACAACTTATGAAACTAATGATGGGACTTAGGAAAATTCCAGGTTTCCCTCACATACAAAATGCTGTGTGAAAGTTCTCTTCTCTCTCTAGGAGAGACTAATTATTTATTAGTTGAGCCCAGTCGCTTGTATTATTTTTCAGTCTAAATTAATTATCCTCACAACATAGACAAGACTCATGACTTTCATGTTGATTATAATGTCACATGACCTAAACAGTCACAAACTATAAATAATACAGTTGTATGGTGAAATATCATGGTAATAAAACAGTTTGGTCTAGGTTTGGTTATTATGAAAAAATTACCAATGAAGCATCTGCAGGGGGTAGATAAGCTCATAAAAGCTGACACTTCCCGATGATACAGAAGATAAATAATTTGAGAATAGATACATAATACAGATACCATCATCTTGGACCCTAATCACCATTTATGCTGAAAAAACACATTAATAAAGACATTTCTATTTTTGCCATCTTGGTCAAGAGAAAGGGCATGTTATAAAACCACTTGTTGATTTCTTGTCCTCTAGGTTTACTTTATTGCATCTTTGGCAGACTTAGTCTATGTACGTTATTGTACCTTTCTATTATTTTTAGTCCCGACTAAAAATAAAAGCATAAAGGAAAGCATTGCATTTGTATTAAAATTCATGACCGACCCAAGAGCTAACCTTTGTGCTTTCACATTTCTGTATTCAGATGCATCCTATTCATTTATTCATTCATTCATTCATTCATATTTCTTTACTATTGCTGATATCAGGGAGTTCACAATAAAAAAGTCATATTTGTTTTATATACATTATGAATCACAAATCTAATAAAAATTTAAGTGATTCACCCTCAGCTGAGCTAGACTTGGAGCCGTTAATGGAATCTAGGATAGCTGAATGTGATCTCACTCTAATTTGGGGCTTACAGACTTCTGGTAAACCCCATTTTGAAATAGTGCTAAGCCATTGACATGATATTTACAGGTATTTATTAAAAATATCTTCAGATATCTTTTGCTAGTAGGGTACTCAGTGGATGTTTTCTTAGTGATGCTGATTTGCATATTTTGTCTTAAGGAAAACAAAAGCTGAAGACTATTGGTGGAGGTGAAAAAGAAATGTCTTTAAAAAATATATATTTTAAAACTTTCTTTTCAACTGTCTTTTCAGTTTATCTTTCCTTTCCACTTTCTAATGTCATCTTTTACTATTTTTCTGGGTCTGCTTTTAACATTCCTATTCAGAACTAAAATTACACATCCCACCTGCATGCCCTGCAAAGCTGAAATAATTTAAAAGTAGGCCGAGTTCAACTAGCCTGGTATACAAAAAAACTAGAACTCTGGGTTCCAAAATGATACCTTTTATTAGACCAACTGGACAATGGCAAGAAAACTGTCCTTTTCTGCAAGCTTTTGGGATCAAAGTCCCTTCATCAGGCTCTGGGGAAAGTGTAGATGGAACAAGATGGTAAAAAGTCCCCACTGGTAGGAAATAAACTTCATTTTTGCACAGAGGGAGCTGAAGATGGAAGGCTGTCCTTCCATATAATATAAATAGCATACAGTATAAATGCTATACTAGCCTGGTATAGCATTTAGCATTTGTTTCAAGGGACAAAGGTACAAATGCTTCAAGGGCAGATTCATCCACTATATGCCACTAAAGAGAGATGTTGCTATAGCTCTGCCAGCATAGATATGATGGCAAGAGCTCCTATAGAAAAGACTTAAATGAAGAAATACTATTTAGCTGATGAATTGCTTTACTTCAAATCTGGAGGTCCCAGTCAGTTAAACAGTGATGTTTATGGTCTCCATTGAAAACTCCTCTTCCCTTCTCTCCCCTCTTCTGTTCCTTGTCTATGACCTTGTAAATGGAGCTTCACAAACCGAAAGACCCAAACAAGTGGAGGAAAAAACCTGCAAGGGTTGGTATGGAGCCACTAGGCATATGCGTTCTTTCCCCTCCTCCTTCGATGTAAGCCACATTCACACGTTTAAATGATCCGGAACGACTGTCCTGGGTTTGTTTTCCTAGTATAAAAACTTACCTGGAGATGCCTGAACAGACAATTGAACACTGAGCCCCTGAAGAGCAAAAAGCCTGCAATGCGCAGCCAGGGGGCCCTCCGCACACATCTCAGCTTGCTCCCATTTTTGCTGTCTAGAGGAAAATCCTGAACATCAGTACACTTGTGATTTCTCCTGGGACAGCGCAGACTCTCTAAAAAGAAACTGCACTTTAATGTACAGTAGTAGGGTTACCATACATCTGGGTTTCCCCAGACATGTTCTCTTTTGGGTCCTCCCATCTCTGTCCAGTGTTGGGTTTGTTTTTTTTAATATAAACAAATGTCCAGGATTTGGGATTTTGCTCTGCTCAGCGTAGAAGTTTTCACTGGCACTGGGCTGCAGTAGGGCCGCGGAGGTGCTTGATCCTCCAGGCAGAGAAGAGAGTGGGGGAGGGACAGGAGAGAACTGAATAGCTGGACTGTGCTGGTGCCCATAGGCAGCGCATAGGGGAGCACAGGGGGCATGTGCCCCCCTGAGAATGGCCACCGCCAAAGCTGCCGCCGGCTTCTGCAGGCAATCACCGCTCACACCTGCCCTCCCCTTGTTGCCACCATGGCTGGCAGCATCTGTGGGCAGTCCCTGCTCACCACTCACCCCCCACCCTGCCCCTGACACTGCCACCAGCGGCTGGGAGCAGTCCCCACTTGCCACTCGCCGTCACTGACATCAACACTGGCAGCTGTGGGTGGTTCCCACTTGCTGCTCACTGATGCTAACACCTATGCGGCAGCAGTGGGTGGTCCCTGCTCACCACCATGGTGCTCCCCCAGTCTTGGGAGGCACCCCTGGTGCCTGTGCTCACAGGGGTGGGGCAGCCAGGAGATGCTTGCAGAGCTGAGGGGAGCAGTGGGCTGTGAGTTGGGAGTGAGGGGGCACTGGCAGGTCTGGGAGGGGTTAAGGGGATGTGGGTCAGGAGTAAGAGGCACCGGGAGGGCTGAGGGTGCTGTGGTTTGGGAGTGAGGACAGCAGGGAAGGTCGGGGACCATGGGTCAGGAACACAGGGAACAGGCAGTGCCAAAGAGCTGTGGGTCAGAAGTGAGGGGCATCAGCAGGAGCAAGGGGGCTGCAGGTTGGGAGTGAGGGGCACCAACATCATCTCAGGGGTGGGGAACTGTGGGTCAGGAGTGAGGGGCAGCAGCAGGGCTTGGGAGTGAGGAGCAGGGGAAGGGTATGGGCATAACACTGCCCCCCCATAATCATATTACCCCTCTCCCCTGACAGGTGTCCTCTTTTTTTAAACTTGAAATTCAGTAACCCTACACAGTATCCTATTCTACTGCACATTAAAGCAGCACATAAAGACAGTGCTAATATGCTAATGTGTAATAGAATAGGCTATTGTGCATTAAGCATCCCTTAAAACACATGCATTTGCACTAATGTGCATTATGGCAGCCTAATGCGCATTAATTTAGTACTTCATATTGGAGGCACTAAGTTTAATGCACATTCATTACAAAAAGGACGTTAATGCATGGGTAGATGTGCCCTGAATGTTTATATGTGGCCTTATTAACACTTCTGGTGAAAATTTCTTTGTGGAGCCCATATTGTAGACATTTTGGAATCACTTCAGTCAGATGTGTCCTTGACAAAACTGTTCCTAGTTACTGTCATCAACCTCAAGAGAATTTTTTGTAGGTATGAGCAAGGCTGGCTGGCTGTAGTCTTTATTATCCTGCCTTATGCTGCGTGGATTGTGCTGAAATATGCTGAAGCATTAGAGACAGATGTTCCCTGGGGACTGTATGTACACAATGGGCCAAGTTCTTCACTCTGTTATTCCAATAAATACGTGATATATTTAACTGATTTCTGGATTTATCATTAAGTAACTGGGATCAAACTGCATTACTTCATTAGGCTTTTTCTGTGAGCAAATTTCTACTTAATAAGTGCCTAAAAGATTTTTAAGTCCATGTGAATGTTTGTGCTTTCTTAAAAAGAAAAAACACACAAAGACTTCAACTGCAGAAAAACTGTATTAAATAATAAATTGTATTGTGACAGCAATTCTCAATACTCCGAGGAGCTAATCCTTCTTCTTAACACAAGTGAATGATCTGCCTTTCTTCTGTAAATTCGTGAATTAGCAATGGAGTGTCATTCAGCCTTAGTTTTCAATGTCTTTAGTTTGACAGTTTGTTTCTTAACTTTTTATTTTTTCAACTTTTTTTTTTTTGCATTTAATGTATCAAAGTGCTTACAGCCTGTTCTGAGAGGTTGTGAAGATGTGTGATATGGGAAAAGTGTAAGCCCAGCAGGGATCAGTAAAGAACAAGTCAGTTTAAGATAGCTTCTTGATTTCCACAGCCAGGCCTAGCTGGTAATTTGTTACATCCCCTGCTGGTAAAATACATCTTATAAGTTTGTATGCTCTTAGGGTGAATGAAAGCTTAATTGGCTTCCAGTACTGCAGCTGGAGGATGAGCAAGGTGAAGGCTTTGTTTCCTATGATAAGAGAATACCTTACCTCTACATGCAAGACAAAGATGTACAGATGAACTGAAACTGGGAGTAGGAGATACGAGGCATCCACCATGTGTGATAAGTAACTGCTCCTGAAACTATCCCACAAAGAAATGTCACTCTGCTTAGGCTGTGCATGAAATGAAAAAAGGAAAATGCTTGAAATCAATCAGTTCCTTATCACTCAAGCAAAAGGAAATTTAAAAAGAGAAAAAAGATTAGGATTAAATTGTATGTAGATAAGCTGGGATATACATGGGATTCACAAAAGGGATCCATTTCAGTTTACAAAATTCACCCTTTATAAATAACTAACTGATGAAGGAACCCATCCTGTATTGTTTATGCTGAGGAGGAGATGTGTGTTATTCTGTCAGATGGAAACATCCAAACTGATAGGAGTCTCTACCAACAGCACAGGGACTTCATATTTTGAAGTGTTATCTGTGGTACTTGTGTACTTAGTGCTGTAATTTCTGTAGCTAACTTGTAAAATACCTAACATGGATGCTATTTAACACCTCTACTTAGTAGGGCTGCGCAAAATTTTGCCAGCAGTTTCGTTTTGACGCTGTTTCGACTCATTTTGAGCTCAAAACAGTAAAATCAAAATGAAACAGAGAGCTTCGAAATGGCCTCAAAACGAAATGAGGCAAGCCGAAAAGCTTTGAAAATTTTGAAACATTTTGAGTTTCAAAGCTCAAGCTGGGCTTGCCTGCAGGGAAACAGAAACTAAAGTAAAGAGAGGGAGAGGGAAGAGTGGGGAAGGGGTGCTCTCATTATTGACTGTGTAGCTGGTCAGTGACTGTCATCCTTCCCTGAGGTCCCTTCCAATCGCAGTGCTCTGGGGGAGGGATGGAAAAACCACATGTAACCCTGGGCGTGACACTACATGCGCCCTCACCTGAATAATGGGATCCTGGGGTACCCGGTAGCCAGTAGCCCTGCCCAGCCCCCCTGGGAAGCTGCTGCAGTGTCTC
>NW_005842590.1:694620-715681 GCF_000455745.1 Alligator sinensis
CCCGGCCCGCCGTGCCTCCCCAGCCGCACCGGCTGCAGTCAGGTCTCTCCAGGCTTGGGTTCTCCACACCAGCAGTCCCTGCCCGCTCCTGCTCCTGCCACTGCAGCTTCTCCACTCTGCTCCTGCAGGCCTCTCTCAGGGGCTCTCCGAGGGACCACTGCGCTGAGACTCTCAATCCGGTTTCCAGCCTGTCCCTCAGCCCCTCCCCCCCTCTCTAGTTCCCCCAGTGTCACCTATGTCATGAGTTTTGCTTGTTCGCAGCTTGAGGTGCAGTTTCCCCAAAACCCCTGCACCAATCTCCTTGAAACTTGGCAGGCTTGGTGGCCTCAGCAGGGGCTAGCATCCCTGCAGTTTTGACCCCGCTGTGGCTTAACGTATACACGTGATGTGAGTTTTGCTTTTAAGACTTTGAGGTGCAGTTTCCCAGAAACCCCTGCATCTATCTCCTTGAAACTTGGTAGGCTGCATGCCCTCAGAAGGGGCTACCATTTCTATAAGATTCACCTAGATCAGGCAAGGAATGACAAAGTTATAGGTTGTTTTGAGCTTCCCCATTATACCCTATAGGCAGAACGTCAGCATCAAAACAGCGAGGCTGTTTCAACAAAACGAAATGAAACAGCAGTTTCTAATCGAAACAAAATTCGAAACAAAATGCTGTTTCATCAAAACGTTGAAATGCAAGTCACAAGGGAACAGGGCCATTTCACACAGCCCTACTATTTAGCTAATAATAACTCTTTTAGCTAATGCAGGTAGAGAGCATTTTTGTTATTTTTAAAGTAATTATGTTCTTATTAATTTTTCTGAGTTCCTATTGTGTTACTATACATTTGTAATCACACACAATTTTTTTGAAATACTATTAGTGCGTTGTAGATTTTAAACCTAAAAAATATGTACTCTCAGCATTATTTATTAATTAAGCAATACTTTACTCACTATTTGAGTTAATTTATCTGTCATCAGGGACCTACAGCACTGGCAAAGTTTTCTATGATTTGGAGGACAAAAATTATAATGTGGGAACATTAGACTCTCTATTTGTGTGTGAAGCACATAGAAACAAGAAAGGAATCTGTGTTCAGTGGTAAACTTCAGTACTGGGACCATGGACATTGTTTCTTTATGTACCTATATTACAGAAGCACCTAGGAACCACAATCAGGGGCGATGCATAGGGGGTGCACACGGGTGCATACGCACCCCCTGAGCATGACAGTGCACCCCCTACAAAGAGGCACTGCTGTGGGCAGTTGCCACTCACCACCCCACCGCCAACACCACCAGCGGTGTCTGCAGGCAGTCGCCAACCCCTGGTCGGCACTTGCCACCCGCTTCCCCCCCTGCCACTGACAGCATCGGCAGCATCTGCGAGAGCTCTTGCTTACCGCTACCATGCTCTCACCACCACCATGCCCCCACAACCGCTGGGGGCACGCGTCATTCATGACCACAGTCATGGATCTATGCCTCATCGTGCTTGAATTTACATTGATAAATAACATAAAAGACAACCTTCTCTGGACTTCTCCAAATCTACATCAGAAATAGTTCTTTTTTTTATAGTGCTACTATGTGTAGGCATAAGCACCACCTGGGGTGACAAGGAACAATGGTAATAAGCTGATGGAGAATAGGTTTAGGTTAGAGATCAGAAGGCAATATTTTACAGTTAGGGTGGCCAAAATCTGGAACCAACTTCCCAGGGAAGTGGTCCTCGCCCCTACCTTGGGCAAATTCAAGAGGAGGTTGGATGATCACCTGTCTGGGGTCTTGTGAACCCAGCATTCATTCCTGCCTGTGGCAGGGGGCAGGCGAGATGATCTGTTCAGGTCCCTCCTGACCCTAGCTACTATGAAACTATGATACTGTAAGATGAACACAATGGTGTTTTCCAGTACTCTGATGTGAAATGATGTTGTCTCATTTCCAAATGCAATAAGCGGTCCCTCATGATAGAAATTCTTGTGCTGTGTTCTCTTCCACCATTATTGTATCATATAGGTCCAAAATCTCTAAAGGTGCTTAGGCACAATCACTGTTATACAACAGGAACTTGAACCTGTTTTACCTCCATTTTACAATTTCTTGAAGAGCGCCGTAATGATTAGGAGTTTGGCTCTTCCAAAGCACGTCTGTCTCAGTGTCTCCTGCCAGAACTTTTCCAATTAATATTAGATTGTATTTATAAAGTGAAACAGTTCCAAGAGGAACCCAGTAGCTGTGTGGTCAGAGCGCTCACTGGTAATGTGAATTCAAATCCCTGGTCTGAGGAAGGCAGCATAGGGATTTGAACCTAGCCCACTGGTTATTCTGGGATGAGGTCTGTCTCCCTGGCTTTTCAGACATAGTTTAGGAGCCTAACTCCAAAAAATGATTCACAGCTCAGGATGCAAAGTGAAGTACGATGCCTGTCTCTAGCCAGTCAGACTCCGGAGCACCTAAACATTTATACCTTTCCTTCTTTTTACTTCTGTGTAACATAGATAGTGGCCTGTTCTTCCCTCAGTTTTAGAGGACATCTTTCTTAAGTTAATGCCCACTTTCACTGTGTATACAGAGCAGAGAGGCCAAATTTATAGCTAAAAATTCTATTGCATGTCAGTGCATCTAGAAATTAAGCATTTTTTAGGACAATTAAGCATTATTAAGGACTATATCCCACAAAGGATATAGGTGCAGAACCCCTCAACTAGGATCTAGAACCCTATCTTAAATGCTTAAGTTCATTATACAGAGAGTAGGGGTGTATCTGCATCGGGGCGGGCAATTATCTCAGGCGGAGGGCCGCATACTGAGTTTTGGCAAGCCATCAAGGGCTGCATGACAGGCAGAGAGGGGCAGGTAAATATTAATTTTCTAAATTTTTTAGGCCCTACAGGTCGGAAAGAATGGGCTGGCGGCCCCAAATGGCCCATGGGCTGCATTTTGCCCACCCCTGATCTACATCATAACAGCAACACGCCTACCTGCCCACACCCACTCATGTGCCAAATCCAGAAACCTGGCAACATGACCCTCAGGGTCATCACTCTGCAACCACTCCCAATACCTTGTTCTCTAACATGTCTGAGAGCAGCTGCTGGGATAATTTAGAAATATCCTGACGGGTGCAGTTCCAGGTTTGCTATGTGTGAGCAGGAGTGGGTGGATGGGCCATGACTGGGGACATCTGGGCAGGAGGCAGTGATGCCCCTGGCACAGTGCTGCCACAGTGTCCACAATAAGTACTTCAGAATGTGATCCAAATTAGCCAACAAGCTGAGCAGAGAGCCACCTCAAATTCAGTAACACAATGCTGAGCACAAGGGTGTGCCTGGAGTCCTGCCTTCTCTCAGACCTGGGCAGCTCACTCCAGGTTGCAGAAAGGCACTTCCAACCAATGTGCAATCCTCTCCTGAGAGCAAGTGCTGACAACCATTCTTTCAAAGAATTAGGGTTCACTATTTTCTCTTAACACATAGGAGAAGGAGAAGAAGGTACCTTCTGCTTATTTTACAAGGACTAGAGCCCAGCAATGTCTTCTCTGGTCCAATGTATCCCGAGTTCTTTGCTCTGCAGTGTCATACATTTCACAGGAAAGGTGGGCAGGATGCCTATCAAAAATGGTCCATAGCCTGGTATTTGGGTTACTCTCTTGGAGTATGGGAGCTGTGGGTTTGAATTCCCTCAGGTTGAGAAGACCATTGAATCCAGGACTCTCGCTTCCTGGGTGAATACTTCAACCACTATTGTACTATATGAAACGTGGGCGGCACTACTACTGTCTCTTCTTGCTTTAAAAGAAAGTTACAACAACTTCATTGTAGGACCCAGTCTCATTAAGATGTGTTCTCATACCATGCCTAGCAGATTGAGCCCTGCAGACAAGTTTAGCAGAGAAATGTCTAATGGATCCTAGCTGGGCCTGGCCAGGAGATGGGTAATGAGTCTGGGAAGTCCTGGGCATATGCAAGAACACAACTCTGAGGACAGAAACTTTAAAATCAAACATGGAGTTTTCTAAGAGAACTTAGGCATCTGCTGGGTTAGAAAAGCTGAACAGAGAATTTTTAGACATAGGCACCTCAATTCAACCTTAGTTTTGCTTTGGATACACAAGTTCTTTACTGGGTATAGGCCTAACAACTTTTGAGGATGAAGGTCATAAGGGCTGATCTGTTAGCCATTAAAGTAACTGGCAAAACTCCAGTTGACTTCAATATTGTCGAATTTGACCAATACTGATTTGGATATAAGGCACTCTACAGTATAATATGAGCAGAAAAGCAGTGTAGAAGAATTGCTTTGAACTGAAGAAAATTGATTCTGTCAGTGTCCCTTTTAAATCCCTGTACTCTGTTTTCTCTGATGTTGCTTTTGCTTCAAACTGTGATTATTTCACCTTCCTGTTTTTCTCTGAATCCATTCAATATTGGTTGAGTGTTCCTTTGCACAAATTAGGTAAGTTTAGATGTAAGCATCTCTTAATATGAATAACACCCCTTATTTTAAAACCCAGTTTACCTCTCTCCTACATAAACCAAATATCTCATTTTTACTACAAAGACTACATAGAAAGAATGTTATGATATGCATACTTAGGAAATGCCAGATTTACAGATGCCTAACCAACTTTAAGTCTGTTTCCCTTGTGTATCCATTCTGTGCACTGAATGGGGTTTTTTGGAAAAAAAGAGTATGTGATTATCAGGGATCCAGGTTTTCTGTTTCCTGCAGAAAAAAAATACAGATTTTCTCCTTTGAGAAAAACAAGGAGAAAGCAGCAAGGAGCTGCTTGGGACTGGGGTGAGTGGGGGGAGGCTGACTTGAGGTAGGGGGTGCCACATGCATGTTTATGCACACACACACACACACACACACACACACACACACACACACACACACACACACACACACACACACACACACCGCATACAGCCTGACAAACTGGTAGGAACAGCCCTGGCAGATGGATACAGGTAAGTCTAGGGGCTGGGTAGCGGGGGTGGGGGGAGGTTGGAGGGCCAGGGCTTGGGGACTATCCGGGCAGGGGGGGCATATACATGTGGAGGGAGTGTGTGTGGGGGTGCCTGTCGGCGCTGGGGGAAGATGCCCGGGTGCTGGGGCTGCAGTGGGGCAGGGGGGTCTGAGGCAGTATTTGGTGCTGCCAGCAAGCTCAACTCCGTACTGTTGCGATCAGGGCCCACCCAGAGACAACTGCCCCTCCAGAGGGGGAAGAGGGCAGGGGGTCGTTTGGGAGTGGCGGGGAGCTGCGTGGCTGGGCCAGTGGCACTGGGAGCTTTTGCTTTGTTCCCCTGGTGGGAGTGGGGGAGGGTGATTGGGGGCAGGGGGCACCATGTGCCTCTGTGCATGCACACACATATACATGGCTGGCATGCAGTCAGGCAGAGGGGTGGGAGCAGCCCTTGCAGCTGGACTCAGGTAAGTCCATGGGCAACAGGGTTTGGAGGCAGTGGGGGTGGGAGGGCCAGGGCTTGGGGACTGTCAGTGGGTGGGAGGTTGAGCAGATGGGTGCATGAGGGGGCGTGTACCTGCTGGTGCTGGATTATGGTGTCTAGGTGCAAGGGCTGCAGCAGGGCACAGGGGCAAGGGGAAAGCACCTGCCCCTTCAGTGAGGGAAGGGGCAGGGAGCTCTTTCAGGGCAGCAGGAAAATACATGGCCGGGCTAGTGGCATTTGGGCCAGTGCCCGTGCTCGCAGGGGCAGGGCACCTGGGAGATGCTGCCTGGGAAGGGCATGGACATACCACCTGGTGCGGTGTAGGAGCCCCAGCCTGGGGTGGGGGGGTGCTACAGGCATCCCCTCCTCTTCCCTCCAGCGCACACTGGGGCCAGATTTGCTCCATCGCTGTCCACATGAGCCTGAGCCACCGGTCGCAGCTGTCATGCTCCAGCCCAAGCAGGATGAAGACTGCCTAGAGCCCCTTGCCCTCCTCCTGCTGCCCACAGCACGGCCCAAGCCAGAACTGAACTTTGCTTCATGCTGCTGCTGTGGAGGGTGGTGCTGGTCCTCCCCTCTGCCCCCCACCCCGCCACAGCTGTGGCCAGGGGTGCAGGGCAGTGTGTGGTGTTTCAGCCACGGCCTGTGCTTCCACATGAGGTGCACTGCACATTGGCAGTGAGGGGCAGCAGCAGGGGAGGAGGGAGCTGTTACTTGGGGGTGAGGGGCACCAGTATATCCGGGCTGCCTAGCATCACAAAGCAGCAAGGGAGACAGGGGAAGCTGGATCCGCATCCTGGTTAGTGAAGGGAGCAGGAGGAGCTCTGATTTTCCTTGATAAAAAAAACAAATGAAATCAAAGGCCAAAATATATAGGTATTTAGAATTTATTTTTTTTATAATGATTGAAGTTTCCAAATTCCAAAATTTTACCTCCCTGTCTGACATCAGACACCTCCAGGGAAGAAGCCCGCTTAATCTGCACATAACAGAGCAACTCTCACAAAAGGACCCAGAGGCAAAAACATTTATTCTCTACCTCCCCTGTGCAAAAATAAGTTTATTTTCTACCTGGGAGAACTTTTACAATCTTTGAATCTCAGCCTGACTAATGCTCTTTGGACCCATAAGCTTGCAAAAAAATATTTTTTTGCCCCTACTTAGTTAGTCTAATAAAAGATATCACCTCTAAACATTTTGTTGACTCTATTTCTTAGATCAACACGGCTACAACATATATCCCAGACATCAACCATCCACCATTCACCTAAAGTATTGACTATATCAATGTGGGGCAAAAGGATGCTGCTATTACATAGTTCCAGGAGGCAGAGAGGGGCAATGAGCATTGTTTAGAAAGGCATGTTCTGGGTTTAGGAGAGATCATGAAAAGTCCAATCTGTTTCTCTCATCCCTTTAGATATCCCCACTCTATTGTTGTTTAGTTAATAACATTATTCCCCAGATAGCTTTCCAAACATTAATCTTTAAAAAGGCTATATATGAAAAGAATTAATACCATTTTGAACTCATGTCCTTTATATCCCATCTAATATAGTTTCACACATCCTTATATCATTAGATCATGTCAATCTATGACCATTTAAAATCCTTCTCCTAACTAGTGTCCTTTAATCTGTAACCACCACCTTGGATTGTATATTCGTTTTCTATAAATTAAATCATAATCTCCATGAATATTTTTCTAATCTTTTAAAACCATGTTGCAATTTCTTTCTGTCCTTCTGTGTTTACTTAGTACTCCTAATTAAGCATTGCATGAAAAATTTGATTGATGTTCAACATTCAGTATTCTAATCCAATCCTATTCTTTTATGAAGATGTTAAAAAGTAATGAGACCTGGGGGTTGATACAGCTATTCATTCTGATGTTTTCCTTTCTCTGTTTATGGTTTATCATCCAGTGTTGTACCCACTCTACTCTATTTTTATTCATATTCATATTGTCCTACATTCTCAAAGATGGTCTATATGCAGTTTTTGTACTGATTTATCTAAATTAATTTTTTGACTACTATAGTTCAATCAGAAGAACACTTTGTATAGAGTAGTCCTTATACTCTGACAGAAATGTGTGCAGCCATTATAGGCAAGATATTAGATTAGACATATCTTTATGTCTGACCTTTGTGGTTATTGCTGTGATCGCAGTTCAGGAAAGCACCTCTACCGAAGCAAGCCCTTAAGAACATAGTTCATTTTAGTTTTAATCATAAGCTTAAATCCTAATGAAATTAATAAAATTAATGACCTATCTAAGTGCTTTCTTGAATATACAGCGCTTAAACATGTACATATGTGTTTTCCTGAACTGGGGGACTAAATGACTAAAATCTTAATATATTAGGTCCCCTATTAAATATAAGTGCTATGTAATAATACATTTTTTTGCCTATTAAGACTCAGATCCTGAAAACACCTACGCATGTGATTCAATAACACTACTAAGATGAATTATGTTTACTCACATGAGCTAAGGTTAAATTTTTGAAGGTGCATTTGTAGCCAAGAAAACTGATTTGTGTAGCATGGCTTCTTCTTCATGAAAGCAAACTGCATGTAGTCATCAAATTATCTTCTAGGCACCTGCACATCAATTCCTTTATTAGTTACTTAGATATTGTACTTGGATTTGACTAGTGAATTGCTAATTACTTGAATATCCCTTCTTCTTCTTAATTCTTACATGTTCATAAGAATGTTTTGATGCATTGATTACCATTATTGCATGCACCTCACTTAATTAGTAGTCTATTAGCACCATGCTTTTTAATGTTGTGGCAGCACATCTATTATGAATCCTCTGTTTTCAAAGGTTTTTATTTGCCCATAAAATTTGATCTGGGTTATAGATTTGAAATCACAGGCAAGTTTTATCTTCTTTTTTTTTTTAAAGGAGTTCAAGATTTATCAGCAATGTACAATTTATTTAAAATGTTTCTCAAGCACAAGGTTAATTTTCATTTTTACAAGTTAAGGTTTGATTCTGTAAGGCAGCAGTGCTCAACCTTTTCATCCAGTGGGCTGGATGGGGAGTGCCTGAACCCTCCATGGGCTGGATCCAGGTAGTGGACACAATCCAGAGCCTGGGACAGGCACAGTGAGGCCCCGAGTGGCCACACAGAGGGGGAGTGGGGGGCAGCCCAGCCCTGATCCAACTATGTAGGGGAAAGAAGCTTGGCCTGGCCCCAACCTGGCCCCATGGGGAGGGAGGGGGTTTGGGAGGGTGCATGACTCAGCCCTAATCTAGCTCCTTGGGGGGGAAGGGGCATGACCTGACTGCGCAGGAGGAAGGGGGCATGGTCCAGCCCCAGCCTGGCTGGGAGGGAGGAAAGAGAATGTGGCCCAGCCCCACAGAGGGAAGGGGGAATGGCCTGGCCCTGATCTGGCTGTGCAGGGGGAGGGTTGTGACCGGGCTTCAGCACACCACTCAGGGCTTCAGATTGTGGCAGCATGGAGGTGGCAGTATTGCTTCCCCTCTGCCAGATATCTCTACCCTTGGGGAGCTGCATGGGCCAGATTTCAAGGCTCAGCAAACAGCATTTGGCCCACAGGTCAGAGTACTGAGCACCCCTGCTGTAAGGCATTAAGTGTCCTCAGCTAATTTTGAAATAAAAGGAAGCTAAGGACTATCAGAATCAGCCAGGAAGCATCCAGTATCTTTTAAAGTCAGGCTTTAAATCTGAACATGTAATGAACAACAGGGCATGAGTCTAGGCTTGTCAGTGCTGCACCACAGACCTCTATCACTTGAGCTAAAGGAGTAATCCTATTAGCTGGTAATAGTAGACCATCATTCTCTACTAGACTAGTCACTAGAGGGAAGCACAATGCACACTCACTGGTCCCTCCTTGGGAAAATAAATAAATAGTGTGTTCTTAACTGAAGATAGCTAACTGATAGCTAACTGAAGATAACTGAAGATAGCTAACTGAAGATAACGACCGCTAACTCGAGATAAAAATTCTAGTATGGATAAGGCAGTTTGTTGTTTTCATGAGTTAGGAGGTCTAATTAAAAACAGCTTAATAATTGCCATATTCAAAATAAGGTAAATGAGGATACTATACTGGATAAAGGAATACCAGCAGGTAGAAGGATGAAAAACAAACTGGTGCTTCCCTAATCACCTTCTGAAAGTGGATTTGACTCAAATGGATTATGTTTTAATCATGCTATCTCTTCATAGTTCTGTAGTCTTTAACATTAACACACAGAGGGCATGTCTATACATTCATTAATGCGCTTTAGGTAATATACATTGAATCTAGTACTTAGGGGTGCCTATACATGAGTGCGGAGGCTACTTCGATGTACTGGAATTCCAGCATGTTGGAGCAGATTCAGTTAATTGAGTCTGTTGGAGCGTGGCAATTGCTGCGCTCCAAAAGCCTCCTGTGCCTCACGTATCAGTGTTTCTCTACTTAAAAATGGTGGCGGGAACACTTGAATTAAAGCTCATTTTGGAAACACTCAAATTAAAGTGCCACCCTACCACTCACAAAGCATATGTAAAAGTGCCCTCCATTGTGAGGAACTAGAAAAATGTACATTAGCTTATTTTAATGTGTTTAAGCTGAAGACCACGATTTTTTGTGATGCTTTAATGTGCATTAAAATAGGCTAATGCACATTGAAGTGCATGTGTAGATGTGCCCAGTATTGCCCATTCACCTTTAGCTTTATTCTTCTCTTTCCCAAACAATACATGCTCTTTTAAATTGTTGTCCCAGTTGTGATAGCTGTTCCACACAATTCTGTTATCCCAGTTATACATCTGATTTAAAACCTCATACCAGTAGTTCTAGTTTCCCCCATATTGTTTCCAAAACTCTTTACATTAGTATACAAACAGCTTAGTAGTTTCTCACTGGTGACATCCATTTTCCTACAGGTGTCACCTGTAGTAGTACTTTCTTTCTCAGGGCTTGAGCCGGGGAGCCTCTTATCAGCCTGTGTGATTGGGTTTGGATATGTATAGAGATCTCTGTAATGTCCTTGGACTGGTGTTATTTAATATCTTCATCAGCAATTTGGATGAGGGTGTGGAGAGTACCCTATCCAAGTTCACAGATGATACCAAGTTATGGGGCAAAGTTAACACACCAGAGGGCAGGGAGCAGATACAAGCTGTTCTGGACAGTTGGATCAATGGGCAGAACGAAATAGGATGCAATTCAACAAAGATAAATGTAAGGTACTCTACCTAGGGAGGAGGAATCCCCAGCACACCTATAGGTTGGGGGATGACCTTCTCAGCAGCTCAGCGGCTGAGAGGGATCTTGGAGTCATAGCTGACTCCAAGATGAACATGAGCTGGCAGTGTAACGAGGCCATCAACAAGGCCAGTCACACCTTGTTGTGTATTAGCAGATGCATGACTAACAGATGGAGGAAGGTGATGCTCCCCCCCTATGCGGCACTGGTCAGGCTGCAGTTGGAGTACTCTGTCCAGTTTTGGGCACCGCACTTCAAAAGGGACATGGAGAATCTGGAGAGTGTTCAGAGGAGGGCCATTCACATGATTAGTTGCCTCCATGCAAGACCCTAAGAGTGGAGGTTGAGGGATCTGGATCTCTTCAGTCTTCACAAGAGATGGCTGAGGGGAGACCTTGTAGCCACCTATAAGTTTATCAAGGGAGGACAACAGGGAATTGGAGAAGCGCTATTTACCAGAGCACCCCTAGGAGTAACTAGGAATAATGGGTGCAAACTAGTGGAGAGTAGATTCAGGTTAGACATTAGGAAGAATTTTTTACAATAAGGGTGGCCAGAATCTGGAACGGGCTTCCAAGAGAGGTGGGGCTATCACCTAACTTGGAGGTCTTCAAGAAGAGGCTTGATAGTCACCTGGCTGGGGTCATCTGATCTCGGTCCTCTTTCCAGCCAGGGGCAGGGGGTCGGACACAATGATCCTTTGTGGTCCCTTCCGACTCTACAATCTATGAATCTATGAGTTAGAGATATAAATGCTAACAGGAGACTTCTACTTTGCAGATGTAGATTGGAGAATAGTTTTTCTAATAATGGTAAGTTTCAGATACTCCTGGAATTAACAGTTGAGAGGGTCTTTATCTGAACCCAAACCAGCTGCTATTTTACACTGGGTTTTGGTAAATATCAAGGACATAACAGAAGAAGTGGTCATAAAAAATCAATTTGTGATCACTTGATCCAAGGTTACTCAGTTTAAATTGAATGGAAGGATAAACAAAGGTATGTCTGCAACAAAGTTTCTCAATTTTTAATGGAAATTTTGGAGAAAATAAGAGGAGTTGTTAATGAAGTTAACTGGAATGGAGAATTCAAGGATTTGAATGTGGAGGAGGCTTGGAATTTTTTTAAGTTTAAAATGCAAAAATCACATCCTCAGCAATCCCTCATAGTCATAGTTGATTGTCTTTCATGATTGGCTTATCTGTGGGTCTGAAGATGGCTTATGAGGTTGACGCAGGATCAGTAGAGCCTGCTTCAACTCAAGAATCCAGGGTGGGTACCTCCAGATTCTGAATTTGGTCTGCAATGCATTGTTTCTGCCGCTCCTGGTTTTCCATCTCCTGTTATTGTCATAAGGTTTCAAAGTACTGACACCCTTGCAACAGACACTTCCTCCATTTGGAGTGGTCCTTGCCGATAATCTCCCACAAGTTGATGTTATATTTTTCAAGTTGACCTTGAGGACATCCTTAAAGCACTTTCTTTGCCTTTCCCTTGAGCATATGCTTTGACCGAGCTGGGAAAATAAAACTTGCTTTGTGAGTCTGGAGTCATACATTTGGATGTGGGTGCATGTCTCAGGGCACTAAGGTAGCCTGCTTCTTTAAGGGCAGAAACTGCCTAGAGAGAGGGCCCTAGCAGCGAAGCAGAAACCCCACAGGTGCAGGTTACTGTGGCAGCAAGCTAATGAGGAAATTAGCCTGCACCTGCATCCGGTCAGCTGACCGAAAGAAAGCAGGGCCCTGGGCACATATAACCCCCAGTGTTGGGACTAGAAAGTTAGTTCTCTGGCAGCAGACAAGGGGGAAGGAGCTCTCATAGAAGAAGCTAGTTAGAGATGCTTGACTGCCTTTTCTGCTTCTGGTAGGTTTAAGAGGCTATAGGAGCTCATAAGTGCTGGTGGAGAGGAGGCCCATTAAACAGAGAGGGATAGAGTGTGGACCCTATGTTACTGCTGTGTTGTAGCCCAGTGGCTTGTGTTTTATGTTGTTATTTAAACCAGTGGACCAGGCTGAGGCTATTGGGGAGGAGGAGGCCTCATTGGGGCACACTACAGTGTGGAGAGCCCAACGCCAGAGAGGGCACAACGACAGGAGGCTAATCTAAATGGAGGCCTTGTAGAAAGGGAAAATGTTTAATTGTCACCTGCAAGGCATGGGGCATGGTAAAGGGAAGGTTTTGGAGCCACACATCTAGCCCATAAGGCTTGGGGGTATCGTAAGGCAGCTCCTGAGTGTGGGGCCCAATAAGGGGTCCAACAACCCACAGGGTTTACAGGAGTCTGTCAGGACTGTGACCAAGCAGCAACTCAAGGGCAGCCTCCCGATTCATCATTTAAACCAGCAAGACGTCGCAGACGAGATTAGTAGGTGCCCATTGCGCGGAGCTGGCACGTCCCTAGAGCACCGTGATCATCAGGCCATCCCTGGGGAGGCCATATCTTGACCATACAAAAAATCTAAGATGAACTAGAACCTCAAATTAGGAGAGTAATAGTAGTGGAGGTCTCCAGACCTAACTGGGTGAATAAACTCCTCAAAAGTGGTTAAAAACACAAAGTCTGAAAGCAATGGGAAAAAAAGAATTGATCAACAAAAAGCTAAATCTGAGGGGTCACAAAATGTAGGGATAAAGTGAGAAGTGCCAGAAGTCAAGCTGGGTTAAGCCTTCCAAAGGAAATTAAAACAAACAGCAAAAGGTTATTCAGTTTTATAAATTAAAAAAAAAAAAGAACAAGAAAAGAAAATGTGGGACTACTGTGTGGTGAGGCTAGATTAACATTTTAAAATGATTTGTATACATACCTCAAACTAACTAAACACCTTCTTTTAATTTTCAATATTGCTAATAATGTAGAACAAGGTAGCAATGGCAGGATAGTTAATAGTAATGGAAACAAGTAAAAGGAAATTACTAAATCTAAAGTGGAAGCAAAACTCAAAATGTTCAATGTGCTTAAACAGGAGGAATGGAATAAACTCTAAAAGAAATGACACATGAAATTACAGGTCTAGTAACAAGGATGTTTAATGAATCTGTGGATTGATATGTTTGGAGAATGGCAAGTGCGCTCTTTCTTCAAGAAAAAGAAAAATGTGTGATCCAGGAAGTTAAAGGCATGTTACCCTGCCCTAAGTAATATATAAAGCTTGAAGGAGAAAGTGGTAATGATGCTTTCAATCAGATCTTCAATCTGAGGCATTTGATGCCTACCCTATGTTGCTATCTTGTTTATTTTTTTTAAATCCAGGCAGAGGTGCATTGTTCGACAGATCTTTGGGTTCATCACTGAGGGGCTTTACCACTCGCTTCACATTTTTTTTAATAATGCCCTGAGCCAACACAGGGCTCGGTCCTTGGACCAATACTCTTTAATGTCTTCATCAGTGACTTGGACAAGGAAGTGAAATGTACTCTGTCCAGGTTTGCAGATGACACAAAGCTATGGGGAGAAGTGGACACACTGGAGGGCAGGGAACAGCTGCAAGCAGACCTGGACAGGTTGGACAAGTGGGCAGAAAACAACAGAATGCAGTTCAACAAGGAGAAATGCAAAGTGCTGCACCTAGGGAGGAAAAATGTCCAGCACACCTACAGCCTAGGAAATGACCTGCTGGGTGGCACGGAAGTGGAAAGGGATCTTGGAGTCCTAGTGGACTCCAAGATGAACATGAGTCGGCAGTGTGACGAAGCCATCAGAAAAGCCAATGGCACTTTATCGTGCATCAGCAGATGCATGACAAATAGGTCCAAGGAGGTGATACTTCCCCTCTATCGGGCGCTGGTCAGACCGCAGTTGGAGTACTGCGTGCAATTCTGGGCGCCGCACTTCAAGAGGGATGCGGATAACCTGGAGAGGGTCCGGAGAAGGGCCACTTGTATGGTTAAGGGTCTGCAGACCAAGCCCTATGAGGAGAGACTAGAGAAACTGGACCTTTTCAGCCTCCGCAAGAGAAGGTTGAGAGGCGACCTTGTGGCTGCCTATAAGTTCATCACGGGGGCACAGAAGGGAATAGGTGAGGTTTTATTCACCAAGGCGCCCCCGGGGGGAGTATCTAGCTGGGGTCATCTAGACCCAGCTCTCTTTCCTGCCTATGCAGGGGGTCGGACTCGATGATCTATTGAGGTCCCTTCCGACCCTAACATCTATGAACACTTGGTGCATCTCCTCTTTCACCAGTCCCTAGAGCCACCTCCAGCCTTCCCTTATGATTCTCCCAAGCTCTTCCATAAAGACCTCGAGAAACTCCCACACTCTCTGCCCCAACTGGGTTCATTGGGCATCTGATAGGCCTAGGGTCACTGAGGCCCCAGTCTTCTACTCCCCTGCCTGGCTGGCCAGTGGCAGTGTCAGTGGCGCAGTGTCAGTGGCAGGGCATGGGGTGGTGAGCAGCAAGTGAGGAGGGGCGAACGGTGACCGCCTGCAGAAACTGGCAGCAACCAATCTCAGGGGGTTGGCAACATGCCCCCCCCCCCATGCCTGCCTTACACATTGCCTATGGGCATAGGGCATCCTCTATCATCTCAGTTAATAGTTCATGGAATAGTGGCCAGTCCTAGCCCAGCAGCATGGGGTAAGCTTACAAGCCACACACACCAACAAGATATGGGTGTGTCCTGCTGTAGTCATCCACACATGGACCTGATCATAACTTTCTGACTTGCTGTGTAGGCACACCAGTGTTTGTTGATCTATCACCTGTCCTAGCCCCGCCCCACTTCAGCAGCCTCTGTCATACCAACGTTTGCTCGGATTCAGAATCTGAGGGCCAGGACCTGCTTCCCCTTCACCTAGGGGTCTGCTATGAGGCGGGCCCCATCACATACCTTGATCTTCCTTGCTCTAAGGGAAATGACCCCATAGTCACATGCCATCTAGTCTACGGTAGAGGGTTCCATCTTACCTCCCACATCCCCCACCAGATTCATGGACCTGACTTTATCCTGCCCACCCCAGGGTCAGCTCCAGATGAAACAATCCAGATGGCCACACCGCAAACATGTCCAGCTAGGGGTGCCTAGCACAGGCAGCTTTTTATCCATGACCCCTTTTCACTCCAGTCAAGGTCTCCCCCTAGCTTGGCTACCTTAGCTCCCCTGTTCCTGACCCAATTCGTTTTCTGCCGTTACGTTTTCCACTAACCTGATTGCTTGCTCCAGGGTCTGGAGTTGGTGACTACTTATCCAGTCCTTGACCCTTCTAGGTCCCAGACAAAACTTCTAGGTCCCAGACAAACTGTGCTAGGAGTATCTGTTCCAGTAGTCCCTCCAGTGACCTTTCTTTGGAACACAGCCATTTGGTAGCCTTGTCCCAGAGGAACTGGCCTAGTCCACTGGGGCTGAGGACATCTGTCCCATGCTTTTTGCCCAAAACCGCTACCTATGGGTCTCCTCAGACACTTCTAATTTCAGCATGGCCTCTTTCACTTTGCCATAGTCGGCAGCTTCCTCCCTAGGCAAAGCCCAATAGGTGGCTTAGGCTTCTCCAGCTAGCAACATTCCTAGACCCAGGGCCCATGCTTGTTTCTCCCATTGGGAGACTATGGCATACCTTTCAAATGCCTCCAGAAAATGCCTCCGAGTCATCCTCGCTTTAGTTATTTTCACTAAAGTGAACAGGGGGAGCCTGATTCCCAGACCCCCTGTGTTACACGTGAATGCTTTTCACATCACTTTCCAGTTTTCCAGGACTAGCATTTGCAGTTTCAGCATGGTGAAACTGCAAATGTATTGTATCCCTTATCTTCTCTTCCTGCTTCTGCTTGTTAATGGGCTAGCAGCCATAACAACTGTTCCATTTACATGCATTTACATTGCTGAGCCTGATGGCTCATGTTTGGGCCCAAGGGTCCTTTATAATTGTTACGGCAAACTGAATCACCCACTAACCACACTTCCCAGCCAATACACCACTTGTAATGTACCCAGCACTGGAGCAGCAAAGTCTTTCCTCCTGACTACCACCTGGACCCTACCTCTTTACCTCCTCTGGCTTCTCAGAAGGAGGTTGAGAGGTGTTACTTTTCTGCCACACCTTGATGTTATAATTTCATAAAGAGGCTGCACCTAGGAGGCAAAAAGTGAGTTTGGGAAAGTATGTCTGGACTGAGGCCCTCCCTGGCCATGGCCCACTTCAATCTCGCTGGGTTCTACCCAAGGTTCACTGCACCAGGACCTCAAGCTCCCAGACCCCAGCTTGCCCCCTTATGGGCTCTGAGCCCCTTGGCCCCCTGGTCTCACTTTCATAGGCTCATGGCTTGCATCTCTTCAGTCTTTGCCACCAGGTACTTAGTCCTGTGATACACAACCATCCTGTCTGCAGTGTTTTGGGGTTTTGCCCTCACACAGCCCACTGGGCTTCAGGCCCTGGAAGTGCTCTTTGTTGTGTGCCCCTGCAGGACCCCAGTGGCTGTTAATCCTCCCCTTACAGCCACAACCAATCCTCCAGTTTAAATGCAAACCATGAACATCATCTCTCACAAGAAGAAGCTCCCTGCCTGAGGTTAATCTTACTCTTCAATAGCACTAGTCTGTTTCTGTCCATGGTGCAGGGTCTTCTCCGGCTCCCCTACAGCCCACAGCCTTTCCTCTACCAGCAGCTCACACTGGCTCCTCCCTGAGGCTCTGCTCCTACAGCCAAACTCCATCCTCTGGGTCAGGCCCTGGGTTTATGAGCCTCTCCCAGAGTCACCTGACCCACTATTTCCATCACAGTCCTGTCAACCACTGACCACACCTGGCATAAGTGACCACTTTACTAAAATCCCCTTTGCCATTGTGAGTCTGTTGGAGGGGCTGAGGCTGGCGCTGGCCATCTGGCCCTGGGCTCCTCTCCCCCTCAGTAATCAGGCGGGGGCCCCATTATAGAAGCATACCAATAATATCAAATTTGAAGCAATTATCAGAGGGTGACTGGATGATCATACAGAGAGAAATGAATAATTTTCAGA
Source organism: Alligator sinensis (assembly GCF_000455745.1). NCBI lineage: Eukaryota > Metazoa > Chordata > Crocodylia > Alligatoridae > Alligator > Alligator sinensis. The sequence continues at coordinate 712,254 of NW_005842590.1, forward strand.
ACAGGAACAGCAGAAACAGCACAAATGGCAACGTCATGCAGTTAGGGATCAATAACAAGAATTTCTACTTTAAACTGGAAGTTCCTCAACTGGAAACAACAAAGGAGGGAAAGCTTATATGTCAATCTCAGAGGCAGCAACAGTGCAACCAGCTGCCAGTTGTGACAGCAACTGTTGTGCACCTCTCCCCTCCTCCCTCCCTTGCCAAAGGCAGTGCTTGGTGCTGCTACCCCAGTTGCCCTCTATTCCCCCAGTTACTCTACTGTCCCTGACTAGTTTTAAGATGTAGCTAGAACAGTAGATAAAATGGATTTACAAGCAAAGACTGAACTTGCTGACTTCCAGGCTTGTATTCCTAACATTAGGAAACAGAGTGGGAAGATGGGATAGGGCTGAGACCAATATTTAAAACCAAAAGAAATGCATTTTGAGAAATGCATTTGAAGAGTGAGATTATGTGACAGATTGGTTTAGGGTTAAATACATGTTCTATTTGCTTGTTATCCTTGATAGAGAAACAAAACTACTGCTGAGTGTTTTACTAAAGCTAGAAATCAGCAGTTAATCAGCTTTGTCCTCACCTGATAGTTGGAGCAGAGATGATTTAGGTCCGTTAAATCCTGCTCTGGATAGTCCACTACCAAATTGTCTCTATCAGTTAGCCAGGAGAGGATTGCTTCCTGGAATACATTAGATGTAGCCTGTTATTGTATTTTCTTTAAAGCCCAGTCAGAATATTAACACCTATGTCTTCAAATAACATTCAAATATAACGTTAACACACCGAAGCAAAGGAATGGAAAGCTGAGACCTTGCTTGCTGTTCTTAACTAACACCAGAGTGAATTTTCTGGGAAGCAATATAAATAACACTTACTACTTGCTGTGTATAGTACTTTTCATCTCAAAAGCGCTTTATAAACATTTACTGCTGGTTAATTTAGGAGATTATGATTTAAGGCCAGCTTCTCATAGCTTGTGTGACAAAGTTAATGTCATTTAAATTGAGTCTGTTTGTATTTAATAGGATAGAACTACAGTACTTTAAATTCTATTGTTCCATTAAAAGCCAATTACAGAAATTCAGCTTTCCTTGAATTTATAGCACACAGCTTTTCCTCTAAAAAGATCTATCTAAATACTTCATCTGAGTTTAGTCTTCGTAATTCTAACTAATTGCATAACATTCTTTTCACCCTCCTGCATAATGTAACCCTCGTGGAAATAAAATCTTTGCATTGTACTTGCTGGTAGTACTGCCTTTGAGCAGTAGATAGCGCTCCTGATGTTTCCATTTATTTGATGGAAGAGAGACTGTCCTTTTCATCCCTGTTCTGATAGCCATTGGGTAAATTTTCACCTATCTAGCTCATGGGAGAACAGGATGCTGAGTATATGAGCCATTGCCAGGCTAGAAATAGGTACTGTCTCATTGTTAATCGACGTACTAGATAACTTCTTTTTTTTTTTTTTTTTTTTTTGTATGTGCCTAAATATAATTTCAGTGTGGTGAAACTAGCATTCAAAATCCCCAAACAGATTTTCGGTACTATTTATTTAAACTCACAATGTGGAAATAATTTTCAGATTCAAATCCTAATAGGGAACCACCGTGAAAATCTAAGTATCGTTTAAGTTGACTATTTCGTATTTTAAAAACATATACAAATACATTGGAGATCTGCTAAAGTGAACATACAACGGAAAAAATGAAAATATTCTGCGTCTGTCATAAAAATGATATTCTTATCCTGACTGAATTTTAAAATATGATCTCGATGAGCCTCTGAGAGTGTTTGGAGTATTTCTTTGTATGTTCTTGAAATTATAAAGAAAATAAATTCATTTCACTCATTTTAGAGTTGACGAGTTAATCTTTGCTTCTTGTTTGCATGGTTCTGGTGTGTTTTAAGACCTAAATGAGTAAGTGAGATTGGTGCCTACCGCCGATGCTCAGAACACAATTCAGTCTAGGATACAATGCCAGAGGACCTGGCTGAGGACCTGAGGGATACAACTACACTTATTGCAGTCATTACCTGATCAGATCCTGCCTGCCTTCACATACAATAAAAGGATTTTCAAGGCTGTTTTTTTTTTCCTGGTGAGGATTTTTAAAACTTTAAAATATAGGGCTATTCAGACTGTAACTGGAACATGCACCTGAGTAATGAGAGGAGACAAGGCAACAGAGAATTAGGCGGAAACTAATCTGCAAATGACAGGCAGGGTTTGAAAAATGAAACCACTGCCTCCATCCCAACTCCAGCCTTGTAGCAGAGAGGTCACATATCATATCACATGCAAATCGCCGATTAGAAAAATGTGGCACTGCCAAGCCTAAAACAAAAGCATCAATTAAAAATAAAGGCACTGCCAGCTCACGTCCCTGCAACGCAGAAGGGTTGGGTTCTCAAACCTTTATTTCTTCTGTTCAGGGATAAATTAAAGAGCCCTTACTTTGGGGGCGTGGAGGAGGGATGGGGAGGCCTTACTTTGGGGGCATGGAGGAGCCCTTACTTTGGGGCATGTGGGTTGTGTAGCATCAGTTCCTACCTGCTGTCCTTACAGATTGGTCCAGCAGACAAGGTGTCATAGTTTCAGATCATCGGGTCCAGCCCCCCTACACAGGGGCAGGAAAGACTGCGGGGATCAAATGATCCCAGCAAGATGGGTGTCAAGATGTTCTTTGGGTAGATGTGATACCTTTTATTAGCCCAACTAAATTGTTGGAAAAATTGTTCTTTGCAAGCTTTTGAGCACAAACACCCTTGCCACACTTGTGTCCCACTACCCGCACGCTGGATCCTGCTGTCCCCTGTAACACGAGCTTTTTTTTCCCTGAAGGCTGAAGACCTGTGTGAACAAGGTGCCCTTGCCCTCCCTTTGCAGGCCCTATCGTGGCTCACAGAGGGGACTTCTCCAGCAGTTCATGAACGCTGTTTGTGCACGCTGGTCTGGTGGAGAAAGTGGGAAGGGTGTCTCCATCCAGAGCTCGAGCCACGGACCTTATCCCTGCTGCGACCACTGGTGCAGCCACCTGCCTGCAACCACCCCCGACACACAGCCTTCCTGGGCCTCTCACATCACCCCGGAGCGGAGGGAAACCTCCGTTTCCTATCACTGTCCCTGAGGGCCTGCCAAGGGAAACGACCCTAGAAACCAGGGGGCAGGGGGGACCTTCCCCACAAGCGCCCCCAATCTCCAGAAGTGAACTGGAGCTACAAGCAGAGCTGTGCTCCCGCAACATGGGAGGAAAAAAGCAAAAAGACGCGATGTGGGAGCGGCAAGGAAGCCAGGAGCCTTGCTCCTCGTCCCCCTCGGAGCTGCGGGCGGAGGGAGGGACTTTCGGAGCTGCGGGAGGAGGGGGAAGGGGTTGAAATAGCGGCTTCTTTTAAACCCCCGCTGCCCTCCGCCGCCTCTCCCCCG
>NW_005842590.1:716135-716730 GCF_000455745.1 Alligator sinensis
GGTTGCGGACTGAATGCCCCCGGGGCTGGGGCGGCGCGTGCGGAGCACCGCGGCTCCACCGCCCGGCCCGAGCCCGAGCCCGCGCCCGCAACCCCGGCACGGGCCGGCTGCCACGGACGGATCCCACCAGCTTGCAGCTCCTAGTGCCTGGACCGTGCCTGTAGGACCAGACAGGAAATATAGATATTTTTCGTGTTTTAAAGCTCTTTTGGTGCCTTAAAATGATTGTGATGGATGGGTGGAGTTTATTGCTAGAGTCTGCACAGGGCTTTCTGTAAGTTGTCTTTTTGGAACCGGAGGGCAGAAATATACACCTATGCAGAGGACGGTCTAGTCCCCGCTGTACCAAGTGGAGCAGGGCGTGGAGACAACGTCGGTGTAAAATGTGAAAGGACAAAGGGGTGAATTCAAGTGAGGTGCACTCTGCGGAGGTGTGGAAAGAGCGGGATGTCTAGAAAAATAGAAAGAAAAAAAAAAGAGCGGTGGTCTTAGGACATGAATGGTAGAAAATCAACAATCTGCTTTTTCAGGCTAGTGAGGTGAGAGAAACAGAAAACGTTTGACAGGGGTTTGCCAGCCTTACCTAGCGTCGTGT
>NW_005842590.1:716770-727075 GCF_000455745.1 Alligator sinensis
CGTGTTGTGCTAATTGTATCCCAAAACGCTGCTTTTTTCAGGAGCATGCTGGCTGCTCACGTAATTCTCCCTCATTCATGCTCCAAAAGTTCTGCTTCTCTTCCTTAGCTGCCTTGGATCTGAAAGTTTGTCACTCTAGTCAATAGGGAATGTGTAATAAACCTTGAAGGGATTAAACACCCTCCTTAAGAACTGAATTCTAATATTACAGCATGAGTTGATTGATTAGTTTTTGAGGAAGCTTATGTCAAATTCTAATCCGTTTTTGGATTGTGCTCGTCTTGTAATGTTTTTTTGCTCCAGCACTTTATCATAGCAACGAAGCACGGAGCTGCAGCCCTGCGATAAGGCACACATTTCTTTCACACTGCTCTCCTTTTGGACAATAAAAGGCTGTTTACATTCTTCACATTCTTACAGCACAGTTTCCAGCTAAACAACACACAGGGGTTAGGGATGTGAATGGAAAGCAGTAAATGGATTACAAAGTTGCTGAGCTGGAGAGAAGTAAATTGAAACACTTCCCTCCACACAACACACCATGCCTTTTTCTTTTTCTTCTTTTTTTTTTAAACCAAATATCAAAGAAAGTGATTAAAACTTATCCCAGCAGACAGCATTTGTGTTGCACATGATTATGGATGTTGTTGCAAACTTATTTGCTGTGTTCTGACAATGGTTTGTGTGACGGCTGATCACTCTGAGAGAATCAAAAGGTGCTTTCTTTGATGTTACTGAACTCTTACTCAGTTAATACCTATTCTCAGATGATATAACCCATATAACTGGCGGGGGGTGGGGTTCATTTTTCTGTTTTTATTATTTACATCATAAGCAAGTAAAGTTTTGGAGGCACTTGGTCCTATAGTGTTTACTAAAACCTTACTAAGAACCTAAATCAGAACAAAATGAGGTTGTCTTCAATTTTTAAGCATAATTTAAGGGCACGCTTTAAATTGAGTACATTGTGGAAATATATTAAAAAATTAATTTGTGCTAATACATTTTTCCACACTGCTTATACCACCACGTTCATTTAACCTTTGTATCCAGTTAACCATAACTAAGCTACAGTTTCTTATAAACAGAATCCTGACCTGACATTGTAAACATTTGGTTTCTATGGCCGTGTATAGAATAGGTGTCCCTGTGCTACTGTTTGGCTTGGTGGTCAATTTTCCAATGACTAATAGCTTCTTGGAATCTAATTAGGACAGTCTTAACAAGCTGGTGTTAGTTATATTTTATTAGGTCTTGCCTCTCTTTTGAAAACTAAAGATCAGCATAAAAATACTAATACTACACAAGAGGTTCCGTCTTACAGCTCATGCAGAAGAATACAATTTTTAGAATTACAATATAACAAAATGCTTGTAACTAAGAAATTCTGTATAATCAGCAAACCTTTGTCATTAACTAGGTAATTTTCATTTTTAAGGGAAACAGAGGTGCTAGAATGCAAGAAGATTATAGTTCCAGTGAGAATGCCACATTCTTAAGGAAGCTTAAACTCATTTCAAACCAGCTCCAATTCAAAGTTGATATTTGTTTTACAAAGACAAGTAGATGTGGGTGTATGTTATGCATATGCATGCCTTATGTGCAAATATATTAGGGGAACTTTACAGATTGGAGAAACACTAGTAATTCTGACAGGTTTCACATTCCACTTCTTAAAATAGTGCTAGGCAGATATTTATGTGCCATATCCACTATTGCTCAACCAAAGTTTGTTTACAGTATATATGAGTTACACTTCTAATACCCTGCTGTATTTTTCTTTACTAATATCAAGGTACGTAGGTTTATATGCACGTACATACTTCTCGCATTACTTCGTGTATTCAAGTATGTTAAATAACGAGAATGCATGCCACTGTACACGATTACTACATTTGCCAACTCATTACTCTCTGAATTTATAAATCAGTTTACTCCGTACCACACCAGTCAATATACATCAAAAGGATAATTTGCTATGTGCAATCAATACTCATCTGGGCAGTTATTGGATAAATAGCAACAAGGCAAAAAAGTGCTACTACAGATTATAGCTAATACTTACTTTTGGCTTATGTTGAGTATTATGTCACTTAGATGCTGAATTGTGAAGTAATTTTTCAGTGCCACGTTACTTATACTTTTATGAAAAATGGAATTGTACATACTGAAAGTAGAAAAGACCTCATGTATTAGGGATATCTAGCCTATCCTTTGTCATCACTGAATTGTTTCCTAAGTACATCTGCCAATAGTTTTTAATTCAGGGTCTTAAGTGATGGAGTTTCCACCATTGCATGTGGGATATTATTTTTCATTCTAGCAAATCTTACTGCTGGGAAGTTTTCCTGAAATTCAGCATATTTTTTCTAAACTTCATAACAATTCATTATATTCCTCCACTTATATTTGCTGCTTAAAAATATGTATTTATTTCACAGTATTTGCATAAGCCCCTAACTTAAAATGCATTGAAAATCAGAAAGAAAAGAAAATCAGCCACTAAGGAACATGTGCTGCTTTTGAACCAAAGTCTGATTTTTTTTTTATCCCTGTAGGAATGGGAGAGTGCTTACACTTTGTTTCATTGTTTTACATTTATAGACAAATAAAGGTAAAAGGTAACTTTGTGTTTTTTTCCTGAAGCCTTCCAGAGTAATAGTTTTAAAAGAATTATAGCAGCACTTGTTAGTCCCTATAGTTAAACTTGTGTCAGCATTTCTATTTTTTTCTTATAATCATTTCTAACCTAGCCGTAAACATTATCATTTGGAAAACCATTACCAGGCCTGGTGTACACCTAAAAAGAAATAACTTTACAAAAAATGTAAAGCAGTTGAGTAACTTTTAAGGTGTATTTGAGGAAGGAGAAGTGATTATACGTTTAGGAACACCCTAGGACTAGGTAACAAAGCTTTCATTTAGATAAATTCAGAAAGAAAGTTAGGTCATTTGTGTTTATAGATTAATACTTTGGATTTAACATTAAGAACATTAGTAGAATCCTCTAGTGTCACAAGACTCCCACAAACACAAATGTCTTGAGACCTAGGACAGTCCAAGTTAAGTTTGCAATTAAAATGTGTATTTGGGCAGTATGGAAATGCAGAGCCAAGATCCCCCAGACAATTTTCCTTCTCCCATATCTCTGTTAACCTGTGTCTCTTCTGCATAAATTAATGTGCCCCTCAGTGTCATGTCAAAAACCATATTTATGTGCAGTAAAATTAAGCTATTGCACATTAAGCATCATTAAAAGAGCATGTGCTTTTGCTGCTGCACATTAGGGGAACCTAATGCGCATTTATTTAGTGCTTCACATTAGAAGTACTAAGTTTAATGTGCAGTAGCAAAAGCGCATTAATGAACGTGTAGACGTGTCCACTGAGTTCTAACTATTACCTAAATTCAGCTGTTCTAGCCTTGCGAAGGAGGTAAATCGTATAATTTACATTGAACAGATAATGTACCTAGGGAACCGGAAGGCTGTAGAATCTTTAAAAAAAATGAAATAGGTGGCTAATAGAGTGGTACAGAAGCAACATATTCTAATTTGATGCCTATGCCTAATCCACTAGATCAAAATGCAATGCTTGCCTCCCTAAGCAAGCCATGCAACCTCTGTACATCTTAATGTTTGCTTTGCTTTGTAAAGTGCTTTGAGATCTACACACAAAAATGTGCTAAAAGTTTTACTAACTAATAACCTAAATTGAGGAACGAGAACCTGAAGTATAGTTAAAGTAAAAGTCTGTTTCATTTTTCAGAAGTGACTTGGGCACATAACCTGCCTAGGCCCTTCTGACAATCTAACTGAAACCTCCCATTAGAAACTAAATAGCTTTGAGAATCTGGTCCTTAGCATCACTACTGACTTCTTCCCAAGTTACACAAGTGCTTTTGAAAAATGTACCCTAAATGCATAGCAACGGTTTGGCAGTAAGAACTGTTGTGGTCTAGTGGAATGGATATGAACCTAGTATTCCCCAAACTATTTTTTGTATTCATGCATGATTCTGCATAATAATGTATAATCCTTCATACATAATAATGAAAATCTGATGCATATACATCTTTAAAGGGTCCAGATACCCATAGGTACTGAATGTAAACCCTTAAAAACTCTAATTAAGTTCATATGTATACCAGCTGAATGACAGGCTTTTGTAAAGCATACATGCTGAGAAGATAGCTAACGTTTCTTGTTCAGCCATTTAAGTCCATCAGGTCAATAAAAATTGCCCAGGTGTAAAAATGTAGATTTTAATATTCAAGAATTATTTGGATGTTGCTGGTCAATAAACTACATTTTACATGTCTATAAATCCGTTTTCACATCAGCCGTATTTTAAAAGCCTGTATATTTACCACAAAAGGTAAGGCTAAGGAGTAAAATCTTGAGCACTTGCATGAGATATTTTTCTGCTTTTCACAGTGTAAACTACTTGATAGTTAACAACAAAGGACATTTTTACAAAAAAAGATACATGCCATGCATCTAGATTAAAAGAGAACTGTATGTGCATGTCTCTTTCTTCCTTCCTTCCTAAAGCTGTCGTTTTGCTGTAAAGCAAAAGAGTTTGCCTGAGATCAATATATGAGAAGCTAAGAGGAAAAATGTGAAAGCTCTCATGCTGACCCGGCCAGCAGCAATTAAACCTTAGTTTAACTTTGAGACAAGTTAATTTCCTCATCCCTTTTCTCTCCTTACTCTAATGCCAGAGTAGCCTATTTATATTGTGAAATACTTCTAAAATGTCTGTATTATTCCCTCTTGTCATCTTTACATTTAATTTCCAGTTATCAAGTCCAGTTGTTTAATATATCATAAAATATCTTTAGGGAATGTATGGACTCATGCCAGTTAAAAAAGAAAAGTTACCAACATAGTCTGTGTTTTCACTAGTACAGGATTGCTTTCTACAGTATGTTTTCCATTACTTTGTGTACTCTAGGATTAAATAACTCAAGAAATACAATGCCGGCCATATTTCTTAGAAAACCTTGTTCCACATATTAACAAAGGATATATTTACAAGTTTTCCCTGATATTCAGCCTAAATCCTGATCTCTAGCAATTTTCTTCTAATTTCGTCCCCTGACTTCATTGTTTTGCTTTAGATCAGGGATGGCCAACCTGCGGCATAGGGGCCATAAGTGGCACAGGCAGCCTCTGTGTGTGGTACATGGCAGATTATGGCAGCGTTTCCCAACTGGTGTGCCACGGCACACTGGTGCACTGTCAGGTATGTCCAGGTGTGCCACGGCATTTGGGGCTGGAGCCACGCCTCCCGCCTGCTGCTGCTGTGGACACAGACAGATGGGGAGCATGGCTCCAGCCCAAAATGCAGTCTGGCTGGCAGTGCACCACCCCTCCCCATCAGTTTGGCTGGTCTCAGGCCACCTTCCCCCTCCCCTACCCCCCCCATCAGCGTCTGACTGGCCACGCGCCACTCCTCCCCTCTCCCTCCCCCCCACTCTGCATCCAGTGTGCCGAGGTGCTTTTTTATTTAGGTAAGTGTGACCTGGGGCGAAAAAGGTTGGGAAATGCTGGATCAGGGAGGGGACAAGCGGCACAATGGCAGATAGGGCAGGGAGCAGAAAGCAAGGAATCACATCAGACAGGGAGCAGAAAGCTGCAGCTTAGTTAGGGCGCACAGGGTAGCAAGCAGAGCAGCAGATCAGATTAGGGATTGGCGTAGCACTCAAGGAGGGTGGGTATGGGGCTAATTTGTGACACGCCTGCAAAAAAGGTTGGTTCCCACTGCCTTAGATCATTCAAACAGTGTATCACTGTGTTTGGTATTTATTGCAGATTCTTTTACTGTTTAGTTTATAGTAACACCCTAAAGGAAGTGGCTACACGACTGCCTGCTGTTGTCGCTGGCATGCACTCCTGAGCATGCCCCATCTACCCGCTTCTACTCGCCCATGCCAAACCCTACCATGGAAGTTTAAAACAGAGATCTTGACAATAGCCACAGAGGAGTGTGAGAAGGAATGTAGCAGACACTTGATACAGACACCCCTTAAATATGCTAGGATCTCTGTAAGACTAAAAAGACAGTCCCGTTCTCAAAGATCAGGCTTTCTGCCCTGCTGGCAGCTCGTGCAGTGGGAGATGTGGCCAGAGCCAGCCTGGGCATCACCTCCTTACTGCCCCCTAATCCCCTCTCCTGTCTCACAGGGGATCATTCAGGAATTACCCATCCACCAATGACATGGTATGAATACGTTGTATTGCCTGGCACTTGCTGGCTCCCTGAGACGGGAACTGGGAGAGGTTTGTTGGGACACAAGGATGACTCTGTGCCCTGGGAGTCTGCTCCAAACAGATCCCTTTGCTGCTTGGGCAGCTGCTTGTGTGTACCAGCTTTGTTTGTGCAGCCAGGAGACTTGGGGCTGGTAGGGGCCAGAGCTGCCTTCTTGCTGGTAGGGGCTTGCGTTGGCTCACTGTGAGCGGGGCTGGTAGGGGCCGGTGCTGCCTGCTCACAGTGAGCCGACACTGGCCCCTTCCAGTGAGCAGGCAGCTCTGGCCCCTACCAGCCCCAGATCTCCTGGTTGCACAAAGCTGGCACAGACAAACAGCTGCCCAAACAGCAAAGGGATCTGTTTGGAGCAGAACCCCAGGACACAGAGTCACCCTTGTGTCCCAGCAAGCCACTCCCAGCTTCCATCTTGGGGAGCCAGCAAGCGCTAGGCAACGCAACATGTTTATAGTCTGCCATCAGCAGATGGGCAATTCCTGAACGACCCCCTGTGAAACAGGAGAGGGAATTAGGGAGCAGTAATGAAGCGCTGCCTGGGCTGGCTCTGGCCACGCCCCCTGCCATGTGAGCGGCCAGTGGGGCAGAAAGCTGGGCAGACCCTGGCTGGGGTCCCTGTGCTGGTGGGAGAGAGGGGAGATGGGGGAGTTAATTCCCCACCCTCCCCGCCTTTGCCTGAGACTGCTGTCCGGGCCGGCTCTGGCCACACCTCAGCTGCACAACCAGACAGCAGGGGGGAAAAGCCAGGCAGACCTGGGCGGGGGGTCCATACAGGTGGGAGAAGGGAGGCAGGTGGGTTTATCCTTCTCCCTTCACCTAAGCCTGCTGGCCCATGCCTGCCACCCCTCCACTCTAGCAGGGAAAAGTCTGGCAGGGGCTGCTCTGTTCCCACCACACAGACCAGGCTGTGCTAGCTGGGCTTCCCACCCCCATCCCCTTGCCAGCCCACATCACTGCTCATGCCAGGGAGCAGAGGGGTGGGGCCAGCCCTGCTCTGCTCTAGCAGAGAGCACAGACCAGCCCAGGGCTGGGCATGCTGGAGGACTCTGATTTAACTTGAACCAGAAACTGGTTTGACCTAAATCAGTTAAGTCTGATACTATATTCAACCAGGTTTATCTTTAAAAAGTCCCAGCCATTTTGAAACCAGTTTATGTGCACTGAACTTCTGTTCTGTTACAGGTTTAAACCAGTTTCTCATCACTTAAACCAGTTAATGTGCAACTTCTGCCCCTAGCCTGTGTCTACATGGAGCCAGCTGATGTAAACACAGAGCTTTTGGCAGGACTGAGACCTATAAGGCAAGAAAACAAATGAAGAGTGGAAGAAAAAGCCAAAACAAGAAAGCCTTGCTTATGGATGCACAGTTAAGGCTAAGGAGTTTTGCACTAAAAGGAAGGCTTTAAGGACTTGTTATGTCTAGAGTACATTCTATTTTTCCCAACATTATAACGCTTACTGTTTGAGTAAAGAGTTTACTTTCTATTAATTTAGGAGTTAATCAATTAATTAGTTTGATTTAAATTAAAAACCTCTCAAAATACATTTTATCACCTGATCGTCATCACAAATTGTCTTAATAACAGAAGTCACTCATAGCAATTTTAGAGATCCAGTGAGAAGGGAAAAGGGAAAAAAAATAATAGGGATCTCTCTAAAATCAGCTTTATCTAGTGTGGGACCACGGACACCGAACTCCCGAATCATAATTATTCTGCCATTACATGGCAAAATATGCAAACTCTGCATTTCTATACTAAACATATTTGGATTTCATTGAACTTTATAAATTTAGGAAATTTAGCATTCAGTATTAATGTTTGTTTTGGAGATGTCTTCCAATTTGTTTTATTTTAAATTACTGATGTGTGATAGTTTGATATATCTGTTGTCCGAAAATATAAACACATGGCTGGACATTTGTTAGGCTTGTGTACTTTATTTTGTTTCTATAATTGCTTTATCATTATAAATATTTAGTTTTTGGGAGAAGCCGAGTACAGTCAGTGTTGAACTGAAGGAAAGGAAGGCTGGGGCTGGAGGGCTTAAAGCAGGAAAAATAGGACAGGAAGATAAAAATGGAAAAAGGAGAAGGGACTGTGAGAGAATGAAAAAGCACGGTGGGCAGGAAGAGTGAGGCTGGGCAGCTGTGGGTCGGCAGATGTATGTACAGGGCACCAACATGGAAGCAACAGCAACACAGCTTATGGCACTGCATTTCAGAGTTAAGTGGACAATTATATCAGGATGTTGTGAATGTTTGTCTCAGATGCTGCTGTATCTGGGGAAAAGAGGTTGGGTCTAGTCCCCAAGATGTGTTCCTCCAGTTTGGTGGGGAGAAAACAGGAGTACAGGATCTAGAGTCCCTGTCCAGCCTCAGTCATAAAAAGGTGCAAGGGCTAGAATGCAAAGAATTTCGGGATTCCCATCGTGTTATGGATACTGCTTCTGTTTATCCCTTGGGGGAGAGGTCAGTAGGCCTAATAGTCCAGGTGTGTCCCTCTGGGTTTGGGTTAGGGTGGACAGAGAGTAATGAAAGCTCTTATCTTCCCTCCGCACATTGGGCTGTGAAAGGCTGCATTCTTGATGGTGAAAGAATTGGGAAATTTACGTTCTTCCCCTCTTGACAGCCGTTAGTGATCCCCATGTGGAACAGAGGGGAAGATTAGTGCCTACAAGGCAGGAGGCCTTTGATTTATCCCCTGTGCTTTAGGTGTGGTTGCCAGTAGTGGCCGTGTGTAGACAAAACGAGGAGCATGTGCACAGAACACTTTAAAGCAGGCTAAATGCTTTTGCACTGTTTTAATGGTGTCAGTGTTTGCATGCCTCGGTGGTGTATTGTGCATTAATTTCAGCCACTGTAGGAAATTCGGTGGCACAACGTGCCTTAAATGACTTGGGATGCAGCAAACTAAAACTCCTTGGAGTCCAGGAGTTTTGGGGAATTTTTCCTTGGACTCCAAGGAGTTTTAGTTTGCTGCTTCTACAGCCATGGAGTAAAGCACCAGGCTCCGTGCAGCTCCGCGGCTGTGCAGGAAGCCCTGCAGGCAGCCTGGCAGCAGCCCAGGAAGGCAGGCTCCACCCAAAAAAAGGGGCAAGCCTGACCTTTTTTTTTTTTTTTTTCCCCTTGCCCTGGAGCCTGCCTGACTGCCTGAGCTGCACGGGGGCCCGGTGCTTCCCTGCACGGCTGCAGTGCTTTCCAGGACCACCCGAGCTGGGTGCCTGCTGGTGGGTGGGGGCACCGCCACTGCCACAGAGGGAAGCTCCAGCCCCCAGACTGCTCCACCCACCAGCAGCTTGCCCTCCCCTCCACCCCGCTGGAGAAGCAGGTAAGCTGGGTGTGTGCATGACACTGGGGTTTAAGCGGTCCTAAATTGAAGCAGTGTTTTTTAAAAACTTACCGCTTCAATTTAGGGCTCTTGTTTCATCTATACACGCCCAGTAAGAGCAAAAGTTAGGTTCCTTCTTTATTACCAATACTGTGGCCAGGTACAGACCTTACTTTTACCAGTATAAGTGATTACAAACTGGTCTATACCGATAACAGAACAGAAGTTTGGTGCACACAGACTTGTTTAAAAATGACAGAACCATTTTTACAGAAAACCGCATAACTTAGATCAATTCCACCTTGGGCTCTTGAATGTCTGTACCTATCCTGAATGTAAAATTTCTCCAAATCAAATTTTCTTCCTAACTCAAGCAATTGTCTGCCTACCAGTAAAGGCAGAAGTCCTGTCAGCACACAGTAGGAATCTGTGCCTTGTGACATTAATATTTTAACTAATATTTTTTCTGTTTATTATATACCTCTTTTTAGTCAAGGTATCTTTCGAGTCCCCCGGGCCACAGCCACCTCTAGGAGCCTCGACATAAAAGAGCATACAGACTCAGGATTGATTATCTTTCAGCTTCCCCTTTGGCAGACCAGAGCAGAGTGCTGCACAGCTCACCCAGTCTTCCCATCAGAAGAACGGGGCAGTGGAACATTGCCATGGGGGAGGTTCACTTCCCTACTGAGTATACAACTGTGTATGTA
>NW_005842590.1:727106-752939 GCF_000455745.1 Alligator sinensis
CAAAGCCAATGACACTGCACCATCCCAAGAATAGCAGTGTCCCTTCACTAATACACTGCTCTTTAATAATACCTGTTGCTTCTTCAGCCACTTCTAGTTCATTTGATACTATGTAAAATTTTAATTAAAATTTCTAGTAGGATTTAAATTAGATAGCCTTGTGATATGCTTTCCAAAACTAAGCTCTATTATGCATAGCTGCACTAAAGAATAATAAAATAGTTTGATATTTACTGTATTCAAAGATAAAAAGAAATAGGTTTGAATAGAGCTAAAGTTGAATAGAGCTAAATTTTAAGTAAAAACCATTAATATAAGAACCACTTATTTAGAAATCCAGAAAAATCAAAGTTAAGGTACCACTGAAAAGAAATCCAAACTTACTGATGCATGGAAATGCACATGTGGGGAACATTAACAGCCTTGAATCTGCCCTGAAGTAACACCAGGAGGGGAAAATGTGAGGAACACAGCCTGAATGCCTTTAAAATTTCTTTTAACCCAATCTTGGACCAGTTTCTTTACTGCCTTCTCATAGCATATACTAGAGAGCAAAGCTTAGATTATTTGAATGCATTTTCTTACCTCAACATGCTTAATTTCATTTAAATGTAATCTTATGTCTGAATGTCTGCAACTTCTAATATTTGATAATATTATTGATGTCCTTTTTGTACTTGCAATATTTCTTTTTTTCCTTCTTCACTATTAAAATATTATACATGATCACTTAATAAACAAAGACAGTGGTGCCATGTGATATTACTAATGAGTTGAAGGTATTAAATATCACCCTTAAGACATTTTTTTTCTTTTAAGGCTGGGTATACCAATACACCATAGCAGCATAGCTGTAGAAAAGTAGTGGTGAATTTGGCCTTTAATTTGTATTTTAATTTGTGGTTTAAAGGTCTGAGTTTTTGCAAGCTGATATTATGTGAGAGGTTAAGTAACAGATGCCAAGGCCCTAAGTTTTAGTATGTCAAAACTTTGAAATCTCTTCCCACCTGTCTACCTGGGCAGTACAATGATAGAGAACAGAGCCTTAACAGAATAGTCACCTGGTTCTTTAATAGAATAGACACAGTTGGAGCAAGCAACCTGTGAAAGAGTACTTCAGACACCTGTAATGGAGTCAGTGGTATGATACTACAGGAAACAGTTCTTTTTATGCACACTAGCTCTAGAGAAAGGGTAGTAATTGATTGAGCTACTTCTGTACCATGGCACCAATCACAAGTTGTCTGAGCTGTTGACCTGGCTCTGTCAGCAGCTTAGGTGGCATCACATATTCAACTCAACACTTACTAAGTATAGCTAAAATGCAAGTGGAGGCATGTTCAAGTAGTTTAGTACGTGTTAAGTGCCCTTGTGGTGTTGTTCCCTTTCAGGCAAGGGTCATCTCATAACACATACTAACTTTAATAGACGGCTGCATTCCAATCACTTGCAATTGTTGCAAATTAATTTGACACACCACTGGAACAGTCACAATGTTTAATATGTCCCAGCCTTACAATGATTGCAACCGTTGCAATTAAACATGTGACAAGGCCCTTAGATAACCCAAACAGCTGCAATAACTGTTCAAAACTTAATTTCTTCTCAAATAGTCGATGGAATATAGTTCAATAATTATATAGTGGACTATATGAATGGCTTCTTTCTTTACTTTCTTTAGTTCTTTACAGAGATCATTCAGGACAAGAAAAAGTTGGACACATTCTAAATTTTTTATTGGATCGATGTTTTAGTTAATTTTAACACAAATTTAACAGATTCACCTGGAAAATTCTCAGAAAATTCATTCTGGGCACATCTACACATGTAAGTAATATGATGCAGTAAACTCCAGCACATATCGCACTGGAGTTTATTGCTTCTGGGTGTGCTGTTTAAATGTGCACCAGGGACTGCAGCACATCAAGCTGGGTCAGAGCAGCCCTGGCTGGCAAGGCACTTGGGGAGGACAGCTTGCCAGCCCAGGGCTGTTCCAACCCAGCTCAGTGCACTACAGAGGGGCTGGATGGGGCACAAGGGTGCTCCAGTGCAGAACCAGCTGGCACTGAAGCACCCTTGTGTCCTGCCACCCTGTCAGCATCTAAACATCTATTGCTGCATGCTAAAGAATGCCACCATAGGATAGTAACCCATTTACAGTGAAGTTGATTAGTTTGCCTAACCTATGGCAGAGTGTCATGGTGTGGGGTCCCCAGGGATGGCAGTGATGCCCCTAGGACTCCATGACAGTGCCACTCTTGCCCAATGTGCACCCTTTTTCTCACCTGCCACGTCTTGCTGGTAATTATAAGAAATAGGGAGGTTGCCCTCAAGTTTGTTTCGACACAGTCCTGATGGAGCCCACTGAACCCTGTGGGTTCTTGGACCCCTTTTTGGTTCCTGCTCAAAATAGATGCCTCACGGGACACCCTCAGCCGTATGGGCTAGATGTGTGGCTCCAAAACCATCCCTTTACCACGCCCCATGCCTTGCAGATTGTAGTCAAACAGTGTCCCTCTGAGGCCTCAATATAGCTCAGTTTCTTCTTCGTCACTGGGCTCTCTGCAGCCCTGTTTCTGCACCCATACTGGCGCTGGGCTCTCCACAGTGTAGTGTGCCACAATGAGGCCTCTTCCTCCCCAGTAGTTTCAGCCCAGTCCACCGGTTTAAATAACAACAGATAATACAAGCCCCTGGGCAATAACATAATACAACCAGTGCAGGGTGCGCTCTGTCCCTTTAAAAGAGTCAAACTTCTCCCCAAGCATTAAGTACCTTGTAGCCCAGGGTACCTGGTGAGCTCCTGGAGCCCCACTGGTCCTATAAATGGCACATCAGGCAACCACAGTATCCCCAGGCAGTTCTTCTCTGCAGGCTCCTTTCCTTGGCTGCTGCCAGAGAACTAACCCCTGCTGGCCTCAGCCTGGGGTTTATATGTGCCCAGGGCCCTGCCTTCTTCTGTTCAGCTGACCGGGTGCAGGTGCAGGCTAATTTCCTCATTAGCCTGCTGCCATAGCCCTCATTCGCCTGCTGCCATAGTAACCTACACCTGTGGCGTTTCTGCCTGGCTCCTAGGGTCCTCTCCCTAAGCAGTTTCTGCCCTTAAAGGAGCAGGCATTTTAGTGCCCTGCAACACAGAGTTAAGTAGTTTACTACAGCCTAATAGGGCCACAGGTTGGGTTCACACTTACAGGTTAGGCCACAGGTTGTAAGCTTCACACTTACAAATGTTTTTCTCTCCACAAGGGGAAAAAATGTTTTCCCTCAAAGAAATGGGCAATAACCATAGCCTCCTAAATCCATGGATTCAGCAAGATATCCTAGAGACTGGCCACCACCTAGACAACATGGCTATCTCAGAGACCATTAGCCCACAGAGTTGTAGCTGAAAAACCAATCCACAGAAGTAATGGAGAGAGGCTTTCTAGCCTGCTCCTTCAGCCTCTCCCTGGGTGCATCTACACATACACTTTACTGCAGAGTTGCATAGTAAGATCCATAGTAACGTGTCACCACCTAGATGTGCACCAACATTAGGGCACAGTAACTTAATTAACTCTGCTGTAATATAGTACTGTCGCAGTGTGTAGACTCTGCACCCGGGACCAGCTCACTCCGGCTCGAACTGTTCCTGAATTTATTGTGTCATGTTAGTGTCATGTGGAGATACACCCCCTGTGAAGGTCTCCTTGCTTTGGTAGTGAGCTTGGGTGTGTAAAAGTCAGATCAAAACTAAGTGATACAGCAAACTGTACTTCCACTGCAATGCGCATATGCTAGCATTTTGGGGACAAACAAAGCCTTTTCCTTTTTTCCTCTCTCAAAAAATAGCTTTTTTTTACAGCAATCCTGGTAAAACTACTCCTGACAGAGATTTTCTCACAGATTTCTGAGGTCTGATCTCATCTACTCCATTCTTCTTCAATCTCTTAATTATTTTCTTCTGTTAAGACTAAATGCACAGTTGAATGTACCAATCTCAAATCATCTTAAAATAATAATACATTCTGAATGTGCGTCATTATCTTACCTTTTAAAATTAATCAGTGAGAGTAATTTCTGAGACTATTTAAAACAAAATGTGTTTAGAAATAAGCATCAGTAAGTGTAAGACTGAAAGAAAAATATTGGCATGTTTTGTGCTCGGATCTGTTTTAGGATATGAATCTCTTAATCTGTTTATGCAGAATTTCATGAGTTATCTGTTAGTAGTAATGGATAGTCTGACATTGCCAGGGCTAGGGAATTTAACCTCTTATTTTATTTAGTGACACCTTTTCTGTGTATTAGAAGGGGATCTGGTACTCTATACTTGCTTAGTCCACTCAAACTCCATGTTATCATTTTTAATAATCATAATGTTACATACTTAACTAGTCAGAAGGAAACGAGTTTTTGATATATTTCAAGTAATATACATAAAGATATTGCTACTAGCCTACTGAAATTTACCTTCTCATGACATTTTAATTCTAAATGAACATGATACTTTTATTTCTTGGCAGAGTAACAAGATTAATGTGGTCACTATCATAGTTTTGGTTTGATGGATTGGGTTGTCTCAAATTCAGATTAGCTACCAGATTTTTAATTGGGGTTAACAAAGCTGACAACTGTGAAGGAGACTTAAGTTTAAACAGTATATGAATTTTAAAGATGGAGTCCTTCTACTGCAAATAAGTAGCCGCTTTAACTGATCTCTCCTTTGCTATTTGATGCACTCAAATAAAATTAACAACGGCATAAAAGTGGAAATGGGTCCAACACACAAATACAAAAAAGAACAAAATCTCACCTGAGATCTTGGACTTTGGTTTATTCTCTTCTAGAGAGTGGAGGTCCAAACAATACTGATACCTAGACAGAGACTTTACCAAGATACAGTCTATTCAGTTTTGGGGTTTGGGTTCATGTCCCACTTCTATCAAATATTCAGTGGGAACAGAAAGGAAGGAAGGAAGGATTTTAATGGAATAAAAACAATTTTTGCATATAAACAAGTCACTTTTTTTCTTTGAACTGTTCTACTTTGGAATGACCTCCTAATTAGAGGGGGTTTGACATTTTTTATAGAAAAACCTGTATCCATAAAACAAAAAGCTTCCCAGACTCCCAGTTACAAGATTAGAGGCCAAACCCCCAGCCTTTTGGCTATTCTTCAGTGGAGAGAGCCTCTCTCACTCTTTGTGAAAACTTTGAAGGGTCCTGGTTTTGTTCCAATAGGAACAAGAACATATTTTGAACATGGAAGTTTTTTGGAAAGGATAAACAGCTTCCTATCTGTCTTATTCCTGGTGTTCTGGTCACATGTCCCTGTTCCCAAGTATGAAATCACTAAGCCTTACATGTTGGGCTTTTATTTGTCATTCTAAAAAGTAAAAACATTCATTCTCGCCTGACACAAAAGTGTGGCCTGACGGAAGCAGTCTGGTCTGGATGTTGATTGCTTTAGCTGATTCTTGGTGAGCTGGGGGTAAAATAGTGGCTGCTCTGTTTTATGCTGAGAACTCTATCTTGCATCAAGAATCAGGCAATTTAGGATCTAAGCCAAGAGGTTTGTCATGTAGAGGAAGTGTACAGAATATACTGATCTTAAACAAGGCAGAGAAAATAGGGGCATGGACACATGTCTGGTTTGCACCAGTGTAGTCTACCTTGAAAATAGCAACCTGAAAAAAGACCAATGTGTGACATACAGCCCTGTACCAGTGTCACTTGCTTGAATTACCCTGGGGAAAATCAGGAATAAAATTACAAGGTTTTAAGTGTCATGATGCCAGGGGTAGCCATTTATTCAAAGCAACCGCTCTATTACTTGTTCTCCTTCCCCAAACACTGTAATGCCTGTCTTCTCTGTGTAACTGTCCTGGGATACCTATTGATATAAGTTGGACCCACTGAGTCATTTGGGACTACATCCATGAAGGAATTTCACTATCACAATGGTGAGCATTATTACACCTAACTTTAGGAATCTGTATAGCCCTGAGTTAGGTGCTTAGGCTCCTTACTCCATGCATAGGGAACATAAAGTGCCTAAAAAGTGGCCTCCACAAAACACAGAACACTGAACAAGAAGCTGCCTAAACTAGTCACTAGGAAACGCTGAGAGCAGAGGCCTGCCTCAGACTTAGGTGCCTGACTCTGGTCCACTCAGCTCAAATCTACATTACAAAGCTTCTGCCAGCAGCTCTGTTAGCTTTGCCATCAGGACATGGAGGCGGCTTGCCAACTTGGAAAAAACAAAACAGCACTTTATTTTAAACTCGGTGCACTCCTATGCCAAGCCCAGTGCATGCCCAGAAGAGGCGTTGCGTTACTTGGACCCAGCTTTCTGAACTTCTGTATAGATTGGACACTTTAGTTCTTTTATCTAACAGCTGATTGAATCAGTTATTAGGTAAAAGTGCCATAAAGCCCCTCTGAAGCGCCCGATCTATGCAGATGCTACAGAGCCAGGTCAAAGTAATGTGTCGCTGCTTCCAGTAAAGTGCGTGTTTGTGTTTTTTTCCCCCACATCTCTCAGCACCCATAGTGTGTCCTGAGAGGCAACTTCTAAAGGGACTGCAGCAGTCAGCCAAAGTTGGAGTGTGTCTACATGTGTCTTTGTTTGGTGTCCAAGTGATGCCAGAAGATTTTTGTCTTTATAGAGGTAGTGTTATGCTGCTGGCAGAGGAGCTATGGCTGAGGACACACTCACTGTTGTGCCAGCAGAATCTGACTTCTGCTGGAAAAACCATGTTGTATAGACCAGACCTCAAAGTCTTGCACCCTCGCCTTGAGTAAGGTGTGTAAACCCTTTCTTCCAAGGATCAAGGAAAAAGAGAATGGGTCACCCCCATTTTATACAACAGCTCAGAGATTAGAACATTAATTTATCAAGTAGGAGACATGGGCTGCATTTCATTGTCTTTATGATGGGGGTTTGACCCCCCACATAGTGCCCTAATCACCAATCTATATGGTATCCTATATTCAGTGGTCCCTCCCACTGAAGCTGTTCCAGTTTGCATTGACGGTAGGGGAAAGAGAGAAAGAGAGAGAGGGGGAGGGAGAAGGGCAGGAGATGCATCTTCTAGTCTCCTGGGCAGAGTAGGGACCTCTGGTCTCTCAGATGATGGATGAGTACTGTTACCAGTGAGCTGCTCACTGTGCCCTGCGAACATCTCCTGGGTGTTTGGGGCCTGCAGGTATGATATGCAAAGAATATCTAGTTTTGTATCCAGACAGTGTTCACCAAACAGTTATCTGTTTGTCAAGACGGAGATGATGCTGTGCATACTGAGAAGCAAGTCTTTAGACCTCTTAGGGAACTTTACTTTTGGAAACCTAGGGTGCTGTGGACTTCAAATACCTTCAAGCAGATGAGTTCAGGACTTGTACATCTAAGGGTGTGCACACATGTACTAAGTCAACTTAAAATAAGTCAACTCAACTAAGTTGACTTAAAATAAGCCACGTCAGAGTGTACACACATACAGCTCTTTGACATGGTGACTGCCATCTTGTCAGTTAAGTCAGCTTAACTAATGCAACTCAAGATAATACACCGCAAAGGTATATTATCTTGCACTGCATTTAAGTTGACTCTGCTCCACATATGTGTGTACTCTCTGACAGTTAAGGTGTCTTAACTTTCAGAAAGTTAGTTTGTGTGTAGGCATCCTAAAGTAGCAGTTGGGTGTCTAAATCCTTTTCCAGCTCTAGCCCTCAATGTCCTAACCGTTCCTACAGCTCAGGCTGGTCTTATCAATTCTCAGAATTGGTTCAGTTTCAAGTAACACTGGTGATGAAAATTATTCCTGTAAAATCTGCTTTCTCCCAGGTCATTCAGCTCACCATAGAAGGAAGATATGGAAAAAAAATCTATCCAGTATCTTCCTGCAAATGCAGAATTGTTCCCTTTAATACACTATCAGGTATTTTCCCCTGGCTTGGTTTAAAAGAACCAAATAATGGTCCCTAGGAAACTATTCCATGACAGACTCTATCTCATTGTTGGTAGGTTTTCCCTAATATTATGCCTAAAGTTTCCCCTTTTTTAATTTCTTCCCATTATGCTTCACTGTCTCCTTTTATATCACGCTTGAGACAGTTTTGCTTTAGGCAGGATTATTTGCCTGCTTCTGGGAACCTATTCTTCAAAGAGCTGTGATGTGAACACTATGACTCATGTCATATTCTGTCTCCCTTCCCCACTGATCTTTCTAGTGTCTCTCTCACACATTTGGTGTGAGCTAGTCTTTTTTTCCCCAGTTTGTTTTTGCAGAACATCCTAAGAGAAAGGTATCCAAAATGCTAACTGAAACTATATTAAAACAGAGTGTCATTATTAAAAGACATCATCTGAACTGAGATTGTTAAAGAATTTGGCAAGGTGGCAGGTGAAAAGAATGGCTTGGATTCAAAAGAGTGGGGAAAATGATGTTCTGAATACTATATTTTACCAGTTCTCTTTTGAAGAAAGCAACCACTCATCATGACTAACTGTAGTGATATAGGCTATCTTGCACTCTGTGCTTTCTTTTGTGTTGATCTTACAGAACATTCTCTTTCTGGCATAAGCGTACCATCTTATTTTGCATATCCCTGCTTGATGCACGCTTCTTCCATGCCTTCTTTCGGCCTTAATTTACCAATAAGCAATGATTCCATTCAGCCCAACACAACAAACAGTAACGTATTGTCTTACATCTTCGATTATCAGCTTTTTAGGGCAAGGCTGTAGCTACCCCATGTTCTGTATAGGCATTGTTAATGCCCAAGAAATGAACAAATACAATGAATAGTAAATAAAAATGACTTAAAAAGACAAATAGAATCTGGGATTATATATAATCATCCTATGACACCAAGACTGTTTTGTTCGTGCCTTCAACAATTTTTTTAACATCAGCTCCTCAGAGCCACTTCTCTTTGTAAATAATGACAACTTTCAGCAGCTGTCAACGTGTACAAAAAGCCTTTCTTGAGAAGTGTGGTAGAAAAAGGCCATATGTTCTCTTGACAGAGGCCAGATATTACTACAAATATCCCATTCTTGAAGAAAATAAATCTAGACAAATCTGTAAAATAATCCTCCCATACGACACTGCAACCTGCTTCTCTTACAAGTCATCACCTCTAATAAACAAACATCCTATACAGAGCTAGACAAAGCTGTTCTTCTGGTTTTACTGCTTGTAACCAGAAATGAGATCAATAAATGTGTGGAGAGAGATTCATCAATTTGGCTAGAAACATCAAGGTATATGTCTGCCTGATATATACAGTATGTGGAAGTGCCATCCTCTCAAAGAAAAAGCCTCAAGTATAAAATTATTGACCTTGGAGGAGAATGTACAGTAGAATCTTGCTAATCTGCACTTTGTTAAACTAGTCACCAGGTAAATGGCACTTAAAATTTATAGTCTCATCCTCCTCAGCAAAGATTTAATAGCAGATGTTGTAGAAAAATCTATTACTAAAATTTCATTCGTGTTATAAAATATACTATAGTAACAGTCTATTTATGACTATATTGTGAAGTATTATATATAGCTACAATTAACTACAGTTGACATGAGTGATTAAGTATATTTTAAAGTGCATTTATCTCCTTCAGGGGTGTACTTGGTAGCCGTGTTGGCCTGAGACAAAAAGACACATAAAAAACTAGAACTCTTGGTTCCAAAATTATACTTTTTATTAAACCAACTGGAAAACGGCAAGAAAATTGTCCTTTTCTGCAAGCTTTCAGGATCAAAGTCCCTTCGTCAGGCTCTGGGAAAAGCCCTGGACAGGAGAGAATACTGGGCTTATATGACCCCAGCTAGGTAATTGTCAAGCCTCCTCTTAAAGACCCCCAAGGTAGGAGCCAGCACCACTTCCCTTGGAAGTTGGTTCTAGATCCTAGCCACCCTGACTGTGAAGTAGTGCCTTCTAATGTCCAGCCTGAACCTAGTCTCAAGCAACTTATGGCTGTTATTCCTTGTTACTCCAGGAGGTGCTTGGGTGAACAGGGTCTCTCCCATTTCCCGCTGGTCCCCCACTGGTGAGTTTATAGACAGCCACCAGGTCCCCTCTCAGCCTTTTCTTGTGGAGGCTGAACAGGTTTAGGTCCTGTAGCCTCTCCTCATAGGGTCTGCCCTGCTGCCCCTTGACCATGCAAGTGGCCCTCCTCTGGACCCTCCCAGTGCTGGCCACATCTCTCCTAAAGTGCAGCGCCCAGAACTGGACACAGTACTCCAACCATGGCCTGACCAGTGTCGCATAGAGGGGGAGGATCACCTCCTCGGCCCTGCTTGTTATGCATCTGTGGATGCATGACAAGGGTTAATTCACATGGGCTCACTCTTCAACCTCATAAGGCGCTTATAGATGAGCGTGGAGGCTGCTCCAATGTGCTGGAATTCCAGCGAGTCTGCTGGAGTGTGGCAATTACCGCGCTCCAGCAGCCTCCTGCATCTCGTGTATCAGCATCTGTGCTTAAAAATGGCAGCAGGGGTGCTTTATCTAAAGCTCATTGAATCAGTTTTAGTTCAAGTGCCCCCACCACCATTTTGAAATGCGAGTACCCTGATACTCGAGACACAGTGACACTTGAATTAGAGCAGTTCTCAAAGTGACTCTAATTAAAACGGCACCCCCCCACCTTCAGAGCACATGTAAAAGTGCCCATCATGACTGAGAAATGCTACTGTATTCCTTGAAAAGCTGAATTCTTCATGGTATGTTGCTCTTCCTTTTCATGGTTCTGTCTTGTAACAAAACCCATATATATAGGCATCAAGATCTTCTCCTTCGATATAAGCACAGACTAACTCCTTGTTTGATCTTGATTGTTCTCTCTGTTATAGTCAAGACAGATAAGGTATGTTAAAAGGATCATTTAAGTGGCAAAACGCCAGTATCTTGTTTCCCAAAGGAGCTTAGCAAGACTCAAATGATTAGTTAAAATTTCTGGCAGAATTTGAGTATTTAATTTAAAATCATCATAATTATATCAGGTTTATTTGGATTCCAACCAACAAAAGGACATTTCTGAAATAACGTACTTCGACCAGTGAGTGTAGTTTATTTCTCTAAGTGCTGTACTGTCCTCAGAAACCCAAACATGAAGTAACCAGTTGAAAACAGACAGCTTACAAAGCAAGAAAGAAAGATGACGTACCCACAGCACATTTACCATATATCAGCAAAACAGCTGCCTTGGAAGTTGGCAGATTAAAATTATTCCATAAAATAGATAGTATCTACTACACACCAACCTGAGATTTATTAAGATGTGTAAAATTGAACCCATCAAGAAGAGGTCTTTTCCCCCAAAAGATGTTGCTGTTCTGAGGCCATGGATTAGATGGCTTGGAGTCAGGAAGAGTTTTATATCATATCCATAACATACAAGAAAATCTCATGCAGAAGTGATTGGAATGTGATAAACTCTTTTCAGTAAAGGAGCCATAGGCCTTGCCCACATGAATTCATATTATGGGTTATGATAGGGACAAAAACAAGCTATAGAAATACTGAAAGCAAGATCTTAAACTCAATACTGAGTACTCTTTGTGTCCATAAACCCATTATTTTATGCCCTGGAATTGTATTTTACTAAATTAATTTTCGTGAATTTAAATTTCAGCTTGTGTATAGACCCTAACTAATTTTTTTTCCAAATCTGATACTAAGATTTCAACCAGAGAGTTTGATAGCAATTTTAAATAGGTAGATATATTTCATGAAGAAAACTACATTTTGGAAAAACCTTTCTTGAAACCCTCATTTCTAATAATTAGTATTTATAGCATGCCTTTGATTCAGTGATCTTGAAGCATTTGACAGCTAATAATAATTCAAGAAAAAAGCCTCATAAAGTCTGCCTATATGTTGTTGTTATTTTATCAGTCTCACAGAAGGCCATGTGGGGTGCTGGGAGGTCCAATGATAACTCAGGTCATGCAATAAGCCAGTGCTAAAGTAAAGAGTGGAATTCACAGGTACAAACACTTCAGATAACTGAATTTTGTTATATCAGGGCCAAATAAATCCTTCATTTTAGTGTATCACTGAGCTAGGTGTTAGATTCTTCATAAGTTTTTTTTAGTGGTAGATGATACAAAACCTAAGTCTTTGCCTGAAAAGATAGTAGTAGTAGTCAAGACAAAATTCATAAAACTCACTGCAAACGAGAAGTCTGCAAAACTCTTACTCTAAAAAAAATAGGCTAGCAACTGTATAGTGATCATTAAAAACGGGCTTTCTAATGAGTCACGGCAATTTTGTTTCCTTTAGGGAAATCTAAAGTGTAGAAGGAACATGTGAGTTTAGGGGTGGATCAAGAGCGGGGTGTGCACTGGCGCACTTGAGTTCCCCATTGGTGCCTGTTCCACTCAAGTTCAAAAGCAACTGCCTAGTAGTAGCAGCATTTTTAGTCAGTAATGAGGTAATCAATTGACTTCATGGTTCATTATAATCTACCTGATCCCATCTAAATTCTTCATTCCATTGGTGTTAACAACGCTTTCTTCTTCTAAATCGTCTTGATGTTCCACCAATCAAGCTGTCCTTTGTTCTGCAGTCTGTTAGCCATCCCTGGTAATTAAGCTCTTATTTCACAGCCCTGCAGATTGTTTTTAATTCATTCCAATGACGTTACCTTTGTATTTGCTTCAATCTTAAACTGAATAATAGAGCCCTGGGGCTCTAGCATACTAGCAAAACTTGTAGTTTTCTTTTTAACTTGATAAAAATGTGTTTGAGAAGTGATGATGCACCTCACCATCTGCACCCTCCTTTTCAAAATTCTAAATCTGCCCATGTACGAGTATGGGGCTCTAATATTGTTGGAAAGGCTAGCGTGATAGACAGAAGGATTTGTTGTGATCTTTGAATAGAGTGTGGTGCCCAAGAATGGGTTACCATTGAAAGTGAGCAATAGCATTCATTCTCTAAGTGCACTGAAAAAAATGTTCTTGAAGGGACTGTTTCCTTCACCAAGTCAACTTGTATGCGGCACATATATTTACAATAATATAGTACAAGCATACGATTCATGAAGCATGTCATAAAGTAGCATCAATACGGGCTTCTGAGCCCAAGTGAATGAATGTATCCAATCAAAACAAATTTAAATATTATTACAATATTTATTTGTATTATATAGAGCCATACCCATAGGTATAGACTTATCAGTGCTTATACTAACAACAGAAAAATATTTTGTGATTCTTACTAACCCAATCATAGTCAATTTAACTGGCCTTATGTATATTGCACTCCAGAGTTAACATAGCCAGACTGTCCTTAAAGCCAGACTGATTGTTTTTATTCTTGTAAAACTGATATGAGTTTTTAATTATGTGTTAATTTGTGTATGTATCAAAAGCTTTTAGATGAAATATTAAACTGGGAAATTGTAGATGGTCAAACAGAAGATAGAATAATCTTAAAACTAAAAATGAATCCTGCATTTTACTGTTTTGCAGATGTATAGGAAATTGTCTTTAACTACTGTTGAGTAGCTAAGATATCCTACTTCAGGAAAAGTCAGTTTTACCCACAGTTTGTTAGTTTATCTAGTGACAAGCTGGTCAAACAATCCAGATTTAGCTAAGGATTTGGAACTTGAAACACCTGGGAGGTGTCATGCATTCAAACATAGGATGTGTCGTAAAACCTATTGCTCCTTTGATGTCCAAACATAACCTGATGGTGTTCTCACCTGTTGTCCAGAATGATGTTGCCTTCAATCATAGTCCAAGATAAATGTATAAAGTAAGGATTATTATTTTGACAGTGTCCCAAAGTGAACAGTAAAAATAAAGCCAGACTTTACACAGGGCTGCTGGAAAAGCTAAAAAAAAATCCCACTTCCATCCTCCAACTTAGTCCCTGATGGTCTGAATTCCTGAGGGGTGATGGGTATTAGTGTTTACTGCCAGTTTCTTCAAAAAAACACTTTCCTACCCATCCATGCTGTTTAACAGAGTGCAGAACTGATTGTCTGAGGAAATGTTTAACTCTCTCTCTTCCAGACTTTAGGTAGAGCCCCCCATGTTATATACTAAAAACCCAGTAATGCATTGGGATTTTCCTAGCAGAGATGTTTGTACTGGGGTTTGTACTAATGCATCTTAATGTAAGTCTGGGTCTATTTTTGATATTGTTAAAGAGCTGTATTAAAATGCATTTTAAAGAAAGAATTGCCAGTATCCATAAATGTTTTTTGCTTTACATTTAAATTGTTATTTATTCCACTCCATTGTGTCTCAATGTTGCATCAAACACTGGCATAAAAACTATGAAAGATCAATAAGATCTTTATTGTGATGATTTAAGATGCTATAGGAAGTACAGCGAATACTGCAAATACTGGAATTATCTAAATGAAAATCCTTATTTAGTTACTAAGGGGAATTAGAGAGCTTTATGGACCATGACTGCACAAAAAAGACAGCATATGTGTACTTCCCAGCTGCAGAAGTATTTAAAAAATACAGGGATCATGCATCTCATTTTCCCCAATTTAAAAAATAAACAAACATTTTGAAAATTTGACAACAGCTTGATTAATTTATCATCCCAGTTAGGTTCTTTTTTTTTTTTTAATTGGAAGGTTAAAACAATGGAGCTGTGGAGTGAAAGACAAGCAGAGAAGGCAGAGTGAAAAATTAATGCAAGAAGACAGAAAAGTGAGCAGAACAGTGCAGAGATACAATTATAATAAAATAATGTATTCATTGTGTACCAATTATATATAGAAACATCCCTTCGTGCTGGCATACCTTTGAACAGCAGGGGATAGTTCAGTTCCTAAAACAGCACAGCATTTTTCCATATAAAACCCGTGCTTTTTCTAATTTAAATCTCACTTAAAACATACATGAGCTTGAATTTAAAGAGACTCCTTGGCTCAACACTCCCTTTCTATGAATTTTACAATCATACTTTGTCTTTTCCCCCCGTTATCTTCACTGCAGTAAAGAAAATCTAAAATCCAAGATGAACGGGTTAAAAACGTGCACCTCCCCCCCCTAAATAACTAAACATTATTTAGTTACATTTGTGTGCATTTGTCTAAAGGAGTCGTCATATACCATAAGGACACCCTTGCTTTAAATCTCTTCATACTGCACCTTAAAATCCACATGAAAACCATGGTAGTTGCCTTTATTCTAAGAGGGACTAGACAGAAATCTCAGATTCCACTGCTCATACAGCGAGAGGAGTTGCAGTTGATTTACAGAGCTCACTATTTCCTCTATAGGGCTGAGTACAAGTACTTTGTAGTACTCCCTGGCAAATGTGAGCTGGAAACTAAATCCATGTCAGCCCCCTCATGCCACAGCCAAGTGTTAATCTTTAGCATATGCTTTGCCTTTAAACATGTTTGTCTTCAAGGATCTCACGTTGTGCCATTACACTGGATGTGATTCTCTTTATCCCTCTTTCCCCTTAGAATTTTTATCAGAAATAGAAAAATAAAACTGGCAATGCTGCTTAATTGAATTTTGTTATTGATGGCAATGTTTTGAGGTGGAAAGCAGAAAGGGAGCAATACTTAGTTCTTCCACTATGTTCGCACTAGTGATCTAATTTCTGTTTGTGGATGAGAAAAACAGAAAGCTACTTTATACTGAGATAAGAATTAACATTTTAGATGATAAAAGTTATTACACATGAATGGGTTGCTTTTTGAAATCAATGAAATAAATTAGACTCCCTGCTTAGAAGCATCTGGCACCCTTAGAACCTAGTTCCTATAATTATATCTCTGTTTATTAAAAAGAATTATGTAACAATATGGTTGATTTATTCTGATGTGATTGGCTTAGCAATTTAATTGAACTATGCAACATACCAGAGCAAAAAAAAAAAAGAAATTTAATTAGGAGATTCATTTGAGGATGACTGGAAGCACTACATGCTATGCTTAACTTCTTTAAAGGTGTGCAACGGTTTAATCCTGTAAAATGCTGAGACTGTTTGTGTCCAGCATCTCACAGGACTGCTCAGGACCATACAAAATGAAGTCTTTGGACCCCAAACCAAAGCCAGCGAGTGTCTTTCCCTCACTCCAGAGAGCACTAAAGGCTAAGAGGGGGCAAAAGAAACCTGCAGTATGGAACAACAGGACAAACATTTGGGTAGGAAGAAATCAAGAAACCCACCTGGGTGATTCTCCTCCTGTAAACTAGTAAACAAACCCCACATTTCCTCTGTCAAATACAGATATCCTCCATGGTTTGGTAGCATTGAAGCGACATTGTAGCCAGTATGGTCCAGGAAATATTCAAGAGGCAAAGATTTTTGTGAGTGATACTTTTTATTGGACCAACTGCATGCTTGGGATAGACTTAGACAAGCTTAAATCATTTTAGACAACCACTGAAAAACAGACTCACTGCCAGAGGACTGGAGGGTTGCCAGTGTGACTCCAATATTTAAAAAAAGGCTCTAGAGGGGATGCAGGGAAATACAGACCAGTGAGCCTAACTTCTGTTCCTTGAAAACTGTTAGAAACACAATCATTGAAAAAAAATCTTCAGCACATGGATGAACATGACTTGCTTGGAAGGAATATACATGGCTTTTTCAAAGGGAAATAATGCCCCTCCGACCTATAATGCCTAGCCAATGAGTTCTTTGAGGGTGTCAATAAGCAGGTGGATCAGGGTGATAGAGCTGATATAGTCTAGTTGGACTTCCAAAAGCCTTTGACAAGGTCCCCCATCAGAGGCTCTTAATTGAGGTAGGTAGTCATGGGATTACAGGGAATATCCATTTATGGATTAGAAATTAGTATAAAGATAGAAAGCAAAGAGTAAATATAAATGGTCAGTTTTCAAGTTTTCAGGAGGGAAAGAAGTAAGCAGCAGGTTCCCCAGGGATCTGCAGCGGGACCAGAGCTGTTTAATATACTCATAAATGATCTGGAAAAGGGGTTGAGTAGCAAGGTGGCCAAATTTGCGGATGACACAAAATTACTCAAAGTGGCAAAGACCAAGATGAACTGTCAGGAACTACAGAAGGATCAGACATGACTGAGTGAATGGCAACTAAATGGCAACTGAAATTCAATGTAGATAATGTAGACTAAAGTGGCTAGGCGTATTCAGTTTAGTAAAGGGATGCTTGAGGGGGGACATGTTAAGGGTTTCAAAAAACTAAATGGCAAAGAAAAAGGAAATAGGGATTTATTATTTACTATCTCCACAATACTCACAAGAACTGGGGATCACAAAATGAAAGCGGTAAGTAATAAGTTTTAAACTAACAAAAGGCAGTTCTTTTTCACACAGCGTGTAATTCAAGTGTGAAACTCACTGCCACCATGTGTTGTGGAAGCTGACAGTTTAGGCAGATACAAAAAGGAATTGGACAAATTATTGGAGGAAAGGGGCATCAGTAGCTATTGAGTATGGGAGTCAGGGATCCAGCCTCTGAATCACAACTTCCTGTACCTGAAATGCTGGAGAGGCTGAGAGAGAGAGGAACAGTGGGGGGAAACCCCCCTGGTCACTCTCCCTTTCAGCACCCACTCTCTGCCCCTGTGCAACACAGGATGCTGGGCAAGATGGACCTATGGTCTGATCCACTAAATGGCACTTCTTAGGTTCTTAAGCTTAGATACCTTCCTTGGGGTGCGATACCCAAAAGCTTGTCTAAGTCTATCCCAACCATGCACTTGCTCCAATAAAAGAAATCACCAACAAAAATACTTGCCTCTAGTAAATATCATATTTCTTTCAATATAAGATACCCTACAATTTAAGACACACTAATTTTTCTGACCCACAACTTAAAATGTACATAGATACAACATTTGTGATGCATAGAAGACCTTTTATCCCTATTTTTCTTTTTATTGTAAGAAGTGCATCTTCTGTTTAAAGGAATACAGCACCCTTTTATCCGATATACCAGAAAAGCAACATGTTTTAAACTTATTCTGTACTGGAGCAGATTTTTTTATGACTGTTTGCTGGAGTGACTTCTTGTTCCTGAAACATATGCACATTGTTCCTATTGCTGCGCTTGAAAGTTTACTTCCTAACTAAATAGACATGTCTGATAATTCCATAGCATTTGACCATTCTTGTTTTTGGAACAGTATTAATATTGGCTCAAAATGGACTTTCTGAGTTTCTCCACTGCACACACCACTTCCATATGCCTCCCATTGCAAAGACTCCAAGAACTGATTTGGGGTTGAATTCTGATGTCATCTATGCGGATAACTAACACCACCAAAGTTGTTTCAGTGATCTGGCTTTATACAACCTCAACTGATATTGAGAATCTGAGTGCTGGTTTCTCTAATTGTCGCTGAATTAACAAAATCCTCCAGTCCTAGTTGCCATAATTAAGCATCCAGGAGAACCTAACCCAAAAACCTAATAAAAACTCCTGGTAAGGATTTGACTTAAACCAGAAAAGAAATAAGGCTGAAATTCCCAGTGTATAGCATCCTATTGTATCTAGATATTGCAGTACATTTGGTCCATGAGATAACGCACTGTTCTGAGAATGGGATCTGAAAGCAGCAAGTACGAAATGAGTGTCTACATACCTTAGTGTTGGGAGCATAGGCAGATCCTGTTTTACATTTGATTGTAGGGTTTTTTATTCAAAATCTTCTGTTTGTTTGCTATAGAATAGTATGAGGTTCAGGAGATAAAAAAGGGAATGGCTCTATAATAGGGATTTTGCAAAGGCCCTTCTCAGATTTGCTTCAGTAATTCCTTATGAAATACTCAGTTGTGACTGTGATATTCAGCCAAACATTAAAAAACGTGTTTGGGAGGGGATCAACCTGTATCTGCCACTGGAATATATTCACTAGGGGAATATATTCACTACTGTTGGTCATTCACACATGGTCAAATTCTGGATTTGAAGAAGTCTGGCTGGTACTTTACAAACATGGGAACAAGACAGATGACATTTTTTAAGTATTTGCAGTTTATCTGGGTTTATTCAACTCCTACTGAAGTTCATGGGAATCCTCAAAAGCCTGATTTTGTAATACGTATTTCCTACAATATGACTTTTCCCCAAGTATAGTGGCTGGAAAACCCAGGTCTATTTTACAATAAAGAAACTGCCACAAATAGGACATTTTGTAATACTTAGATTGAGCCATGGTATCTTTAAAGACATAATTATTTTTAAGTGTGTCCAGTGATTTGTGATTTTTTTTAAAGTGTGTTCAGGGATTTGTGATTACAACAGCAAAAAGGAATTGTAGTACATGCCTAACATTTGCCACAACTGAGAGTTATTCCTGTTTCCTATATTTGACATTTTGGCATTTAAAAAAAAAAAGAATTAGCTTCTTGTGAATTTTCTTTTATTTTTTTTTAAATGAAAGGGGAGTATTACTCTATCATTGCCCTTAAACTATCAGAGATACAATGCCCAGCCAGTCCACAGTACATGATGATGTTCAGATATACCTCTTTTAAGCAAAGCTTGATGACAGTGGCAAAATAGTATTTTAAAATATAGATTGCAAGACTGAAGAATCAGACAGGCTGAGAAGCTAAAAACACACACAAGAATTTCAGGGTCCTTGAGTTAGCTTTTAAGCTAGAAGAGGTAGATTACTGCAGAAGTAATGGGGGAAAGAGCAGCAGAAGAATCATCGTATGGTTACGGGGAAGAGAAGCATCAGCTGATGTCAGGAGGGGAAGAAAAGTAGTAAAGCAAAGTCCTCTTACAAGCTGTCCTATGCCCCACAGTCAAATGTACTAACCAGAGGTGGATTAAGGTGTACTGGGGCCCTGGGCAAACAAAATTGGAGGCCCCCTCCCACCCATAGGAGCTGGGCTGCAGGAGGGGGAGAGGGGCCTCTTCCCTTCCTGGTGCTAGTGGGGGAGGCTAGGTGGACCCTGCTGGCCTGGGGTTGCGGGGCGGGGGGGATACATGCCTGCCTCTTCTCCCTGCTACCCACCAGGGCCAAACATACACGCTCAGGCGCACACACAGACACAGGCACTCAATCCACTCTCTCTCACTCTTTGCACATGGACGCACAGACACAAACACACGCTCCCTGTCATGAACACAGATACTCACACAGACATGCACGCATGCACATGCATGGGCACACACTTGGACAGATAGGTGCAGTACACGGACACACACACACACAGATGGACACACACAGATGGACACACGCTTTCCCCTCACAGGACCTCCCCTACTCTCAATCACTAAGGCAGCCCCACACCCCCGCTACGAGCTGCCCACACCTCATCTGGCTCACTGCCTGGCCCCTGTTAGACTTACCTGCAGGGAGCTGCTGCCCGGCTGTGTCCCATGCGTCCCTGCAGATGCAAGGCCGGGAGCGCCGTATCACGGTGCTCCCAGCCCGGCCCTGGCTAACCCCCCCGCACACCCACCCCCTGAGCCCCATTGGTGGAGGGGCTCCCAGAGAAGAAAATATGAAAGCCACCTTTTAAACTTGGCACCATTTTTGTCTCCCTGCTGGGAAACAAAAAATGGTGCCAAACTAAAACTGTGGCTTTTGTTTCCCTGCTGATGAAGATCACTGGAGGTCTGAATTGGCAGTGGCCCCTGAGCCCAGACCCAGCTGGCTCATCTGTTAATCTGCCTATGGTACTAACCACAAAAAAGGGTGAGGAAAAAGTAGTTAAGCCATCTATACTGCAGGCAGTCTGGAAAAGAGCCAGTATTTCCTCCTAAATATTGATCTTCATGCACTTTGAAAACTGTTCAGACAATTTTCAGATACTAAAATTTTTGCCAAAATTCAGTAGATCCCCAAGGCACCTGCCAGATGTGGATGTGAAGGGGTGATGGGATCTGATGCTCAATCTACACAAATGTGTTCCACCATGACATACATGCATGGCAGGAGGTGTGACTGTGGGATCGAGCATCAGATCCCATTTTCCTTGCACTAGCAATAAGGTGAAGCCCAGGATCATGATCCCTGCACTGGCAAGTAGCGAGTTTCCAAGGCTGGAGCCCACAGCTGATGAGGCTCTAGCCGTGGGGATGCACTATGGACTCCTGCGGCGGGGAGCCCCATCAGCTGATCTGGGCTCCCAGCCACAGGAGGACATGGGGTACCCCCACAGCTAGGAGCCTGAATCAGCTGATGGGACTCCCAGCCACAAGAGCTCACCTGGCCACACGTTCAATTAATGGTG
Organism: Alligator sinensis; assembly: GCF_000455745.1. Taxonomy (NCBI): domain Eukaryota; kingdom Metazoa; phylum Chordata; order Crocodylia; family Alligatoridae; genus Alligator; species Alligator sinensis. Next base: position 748,265 of record NW_005842590.1, read on the forward strand.
TGATAGGAACCAACCACAGATATGACTCATTTTTGTGTGGAATAACTTTGTGGCTTATTCCTTATTTTATTATTTCATTAATTGCTTTAATGTGCAACTGGGTCACAACTTAAGATGTGAATAACTGGCTAATCATATCTTAGGCATAATACTTTAGGAAGAGCCACTTTGTGCTGTCCCCATGCTGACTGGAGGATCTTCGTTCTGTCCCTGTTTAGAACAGGGATTGGCAAAGGTGGTTATTTAGAAAGTATATTCAGTGCCTTTCCATGAACAGAAATGGTAACAAAATAATTACCTCGATCTGAACATGCTTTCTAGGTTCTTCTCCTCTTAGCTGCAAAACATCAGGATCTGTTATACATGGGTAGCTGCTCATACTTCTTGTTCTGAAGGTTCCTGTTTCAATGCTCGGCTCCCGCTCCTCACACCTCTTTCTTGCCCAAGGTGAAGCAAGTTAGTTTTATTTTTAAATCAAATTGTATGAAACCCAAAAGAAATAATACTCCCTCCACCTGTTATGTGGTGACTATGTATTCTTTTCTTGACCTAGTATTTTAACTATCTCACTTTCTCCAGATCACCATCCTAGTGCATTCCTGTCCTCAGACACTCAGTAACCATCACAAATCATTGGACGTGCTGCAAGATAGCCTGCATTATGCAGATCACACTAAATTATTCTAACAACCACGCAAACCTAAACGTCAGTGATTCATGCAGCCGATACTGTATGTCTCAGACTGGTATCTCTTTGCATTGCTCCCAGTCTGTCTGCTCCAGTCTTAGGACTCTCCTTTCCCTCAGAGAAGTCTACCCTACATTACTCCTTACCTTTGAGAAGCCCTCCCTGAGCTGTTTGCAAAGCTCCAACTCCTTGCCTCTTTCAAGTCCCTCCTAAAAAGTCTTTTTTTTACAAAGAGTATTTAAAAAAAAAGAGAGGGCAAAGAAGAAACCTATAAGCACTGGGTTTTGCCTAGACCTTCACTCACCTGAGTTATAGATTTGCCATATCACCATCATGCTTGTCCCTCCACAACGTTCCCCACCAGACAGGTGTTTTGTGCTTTGTTGGGCTATATCAAGTTTTGTCTGGGAGTTTTCTGGACCTCAGGAAGTGTGAACTTGAATTGCAGAAGGGGTGAGTTCCCACAGCCTTCATTTAGCACTTTTGAAAGCATGAAGCCAGCTGTCTCTCCTTGTTTGGGAAGGTGCCACAAATATATTTGGTACAGGTGCTTAGCCAGTATGCTGCGTAGAATATTTTCACAACTCATAGAAAAGGGGAAGAAGCCAGTCATGCTGGAGTCTTTCCAGGAGTTTGGCCAGTGAATCTGTAAGGGATGGAGGATTAGAGACAGTATGTTTAAACCACTAATCTATATACTCAACAATAAAGCAGTGACCCAGCTGTTTCAAGTGGCTTAACCCTACTTCCACATGCAGATTAATAATTCTGTTCTCCTAATTCTTTGCCATAGGCAAATGTTTTTTGCTTTGACTTTGCTTGTCAACTCAGGATCTGACCCTTTGTGAAATAAGTGCACTTCCTACATATGCCATCCTGTACACAATGGTGTGTACTGAGCAGTGAAATGAAAATCATTTGGATTCTTCCAAACTGGTACAATCAGGTTTTAGAAACAAGGAAAATAATTACTGCAGAATGGGTATTTTTAGATGAGCAAATTCCATGTATGAAATGAGTATAGTATATGGCAGAAAGCTCTGCACACAGAGTGACAGGAAAGAAATTCAAGAGGAGATTTTAACTCCAAGTCAGTAGAACAGCGATTCCCAAAGGATGTGCTGTGGAAGACTGTTACTTTATTAGTATCAGATCCAGCCTGCAGTCATGCCATACAGCCCACAAGGCTCCCCACAGCTTTGGAAATTTGGTGGTGGGGGAGCAGTGGCAATTAATACAGTTTTGGTTCCAACCATTTCTTGAGGATAAAAGTATTTTCATCATTCTAGTGCAGTGTTTCCCAAACTTTTGATACTTGGGGCACACCTCTTTTCTGGATTAAAATTGATGATATGCTTCACTGGTGGTTAATACTGCCACTGCTCCCCCCGCACCAAATATCCAAGCTCTGTACAGAGGGATCAGGCCCCAACCACGTCAGCCCCTCACAGTAAGATTGAGCCCTAGCAGCACCAGCCCCACAGCCAGGATCCAGTCCACAGACTGACCCAGTACTACTCATCCTGTGTGTGGGTGTATGTATGCATGCATGTGTCTGCATGTATGTATGCAAGTGTGTACATACACACACCTTTTCAAGTATAAGAGTAAGGCATACCACTAATTTTAATCCAGGAAAAAGTGTGCCCCAGGTATCAAAAGTTTGGAAACACTGCACTAGAATGGTGAAACGACTTTTATCCTCAGGAAGTGGTTGGAACCAAAACTGAAGCATCTCAAAGACCGCTGATGACGAAGAATGCGGATGAGCATCTGAACTTGTAGTAGACTGAAACCCTCCCCTGAGTGATGAAAATAGCAAAAACTCTCCTTTACCTCAGCAGGGCCAGTTTATCCAAACTCTCCTCATATTTGACCTTGGAGGCTTTGCAGTCAGGGATACATACAGAACAGAGGCAGAGGATATTAAAATACAATGCATCCACTTGACTGTACTGTCCACTTTGACATAGGAGTATTATTGGTAACCAATAACCCTAGGAAAGATCTTGCCTTTTAAATTTTTTCTTTATTATGAATCTTAAGCAATTGCTACCTGCAAACTTGTATCTAAGATTATGTCATTTCCTGCATGAGGACATAAATTTTAATTCCCAGTGACTAAAACAAATAGAGGTTCTCCCTTTTTTGATGATTATCTGCCTCCTGTGCTTATTTCACTGACTGCAAATATATTGCTAGTGCAGTTCTTTTACACAATTTAAAAGTGTTGCGCTCAATAGAAATATGCCAATAGAAGAAGAAATGCATGCTATGAAGAGATTGAATCAGGACCTGGGGTTATACAGAGATACAGTATGTACTTAATTCCAAACCAAGTTTTATTCCTCATCTAACATGTGGCGGGGGTGGGTGGAGTCACTTGTCTTGGAATCAGTTCAAGGTGTCCCGGATGCAGGCAGCTCCTGTGCCTCTGGCTACAACCCTGAGTCAGGGTGGAGCTGTAGCTGCCACCTGTCCCCCTTCTGCCTCTGCATGGCCTGCCTTTGCCCACTGGCACCCCTTCCCCCCACACCACTGCTGCCTCCCTTGCTCCAGTGCAAACAGGCTCTGTCATCACTACAGCCTGCAGCACGGATCATGGTCCAGGCTGGCCCTGTAGCTGTGGTGCCAGCTCCACACTGCTGCTTTGGGCACTGGACTGGGGCTGCAGTAGGGCAGAAGCATGCCAGGGCAGAAGCAAGGGTAAGAGGTGGAGGAGTAAGTAGGGGGCAGAGGCTTCAGTGGTGGAGAGATGAGGGGAAGGGGAACAGGGGTCCTAGGCTGCGGGGGAGGGGGGACAAGTGAAAGTGGGGGCAGGCAGCAGGGGGCAAGCTACCTGCTCCTCACCACCTGTCCCCCCACTGCCTGCAGTGTTTTAAATTTGTCCCCTCCACCAATCCTCCAATAATAATAGATTCTATGCATGGAAAATTATGCCAAATTTATACATTTTCCACATATAGAATGTAAGTATTGGGGGGTTGTCTTGGATTTGAGTAAATGCAGCATTCTCAATAGAAATAGGAAGGTATGATAGCAAACCAGCTGGATTCCCTTTTTTTTGGCTTGATACAGTTTCTGTGGAACAAGCCAGTATGAAATTATCCTTTCATAAAACTGTGCTGTTGGGTCATATAAAAATCCTATTGTGTTCGGCATAGGACTTGTCACAGGTGTAATGCTTACATCAAGGGGCAGATCCAGAGGAGGTGCAGTGGTGTGTCTTCACTCCCTTTCTAACCACACATCAGGAGCAAAGTCCCAAAGAAGGTAATTCCCTGCTCTACTTCCCCTCCATGCTCAGAGGCACACTCCCTCCCCCACATACCCCCTCGCCCTTGTCTGCCTCTGCTGGTGTCCCCGGTGAGCTTCTGTCCCACTCCAGCCAGGCTGTGCAGAGTGTGGATTCAGCCCAGGACACTGGTGGTGATGGTGGGCAGATGGGTTCACACTCCCTGCCAACCCCTCCCCTCCCCTCCCCCCCAGGATGTTCCTCCTAGTTCAGGAGCAGGCACAGGGAAGGGGGACCTCCCTACCCACCCACCACCTCCACAGCTGTCCCATGCTGAGCCCAGCCTCTGTGCAGCCTGGCTGGAGTGTGACAGAAGCTCACTTCGCCTCCAAGACAGTACAGACAGAGGGGATACCAGCAGCAGAAGGTAGGGGAGGTGGAAGGGGAAAGGATGGGGCAGGAAGGGGAGGAGGCTTGGCTCTGAGTTTAGAGGGGAAGGGAGGGTGGGAATGATTACCTTCTTTGGGACTTAAAATCCCTAGCTGTTGCTCCTGGGACAGGAGCTCCTGGGTCTACATCATGCTCCTGGCTTAAACTAGGTGCCAGTATTCCCTGAAAGCACATAATACTAATGTATAGCCATATGTCTAGGCACATTCAAGAAAGTCAAGGCCTGGTAAAAGTTTCAGTCCCATTACTTTGAAAGGTTTCATTTGTCATATTGGAATTAGCAGTACCTGTTCCTGGCACTA
>NW_005842590.1:752949-787054 GCF_000455745.1 Alligator sinensis
AAGTATATGCAAAATTTTTCCAGTTAGAGATTGAGCATTTAGATTGATGACTAGATTTTAAAATGTTAGGGAAATGTCTCTCAATTTTAGAATCTACTAATTTGAGAGCAACTTGACCAATTAATCTCCAACTTCGTCTTCCTGTGACATAAGGCTAAGCGTCTGGAATCTCAAGCTAAAACACAGTGAATTTCCCACTTGTTTGGGTGCATGTGTATAATAGGGTAGGGTAAATAATTAAAAGGGATAAAATGTGGTTTATAATGAAATGCTCTCACAAGCTTAAATATCTTACTGCACAATAATTCATGTAAAAGCAATGCATAATAGCTACAGAGGCAACTGGCTGCTGCTAATAAAAAGGTAATGTTGTTTTGCTTTTAAACTTAATAAGAAGACTCCTCGGTCAACTATTTTTTTCTTCTTTAAAAAAGTTATTCATTTAAGAAAACAGCAGGCATGCGTGGATGAAGCCAGCGACAAGATATCTAGAAATGCCCTAGTATGCTACCTCATGCTAAGTGATCTGAAAAGGAAAGGGTTTTAATTTAATTTTGAAAACTGCCATGGTCGTTCATGCATAATACAAAGAGAATAGTAACTGAGGCAGCACACCAGGCTACTGCGCACAAGGTCAACAGAAGAACCTGAGCAGTGTGTGTGCATGTAAGCAACAGTGTAATTGTTCCAAGTACTTATTTCTTCTTTTAAACTCAATGAAAAGGAAGAAAAGTCTCTCATCCTTATCCTTGTGCAGTGGTGCCATCTTTGCTGTGACAGGCGAGAAGGGCAGGAAGCAGAATTGTACTTTGTATGCCTTGGTTAAGAAAAGGCAGGATAAGCTGCCATTAGGGTTAGTACTGTTAATAGAGTAAGAGTATTTAGCACTCTGGCTAAGAACAAACAGTCAAAAAGCCCGAGGCTGAATTGATTCAGTCTTTGCAGGTTAGTCTAAACCAGGGGTGGGCAAAATGCAGCCTGCAGGCCAGATGTGGCTTGCCAGGCCATTCTATCTGGCCCACGGGGCCCCTAAAAAATTTAGAAAATTAATAGTTATCTGCCCCTGGGCTGCCTGTCATGTGGCCCTCGACCCGAAATAATTGCCCGCCCCTGGTCTAAACTGCAGAGATTAAACTGAAACAGAAGTGAAGGAAATGCAGGTACATGCCTGCAGTGGCTCAGGCCAGAAGCTGGGGGGCGCTAGAGCATGCCTCTCTTGTACTTAGCCAGCATGGGCTGTGTGCTCATTTCCTCTGCCTGCTGCCCCCCAAGGACTCTGAGATTTGAAGTCGAAAATTACAGCAGCAGGACTCTGCAGGGTTGCTCATCATTTTTTCCTGCTTCCAGGTGCCTCTGGGATTTGTAGTCTGCAGTCACATTGAGCAGTAAGTTTGAGCAGGGGAAGGGGTGTATAATCCCCCTCCCTGGCCTCAGACTCCAGCTGGGGTTTGCAGGGGAGGGGAGGGGTAGACTCCCTGCAGACTGGACTGCATCCCCAGACAGGCTTGCCCCTCCTACCCTACCCCTCCTGCCCTTCCTTGTCAGCCAGTCCTTACTGCTCCAGCTAGGGAGCAGAGGGGCAGGGCTAGCCTTGGTCTCTGAAGTAGACAGCCCAGCCCAGCACAGGGCTGCAAAGTATGCTGGGATACTCTGATTTAACTGGAACCAGGAAGGGGTCTGGGACAGAAGTTTCATAAACCAGTTAAGTCTGATGCTACATTCAACCAGATTTATCTTAAACCAGTTTCAGCCATTTTGAAACTGGTTTATGTGCACTGAGCTTCTGTTCTGTTACAAATGTAAACCAGTTTCTGATCACTTAAACAGGTTTATGTGTAACTTCTGTCCCTAGCTTATAGGATCAAGAATCCATTCCACTTGCTGAAAGGAACCAAACAGCAACACAAATGGGCAGCAGCTGCTTGATTATCCTCTTCAGCAGCAGATTCAGCTTTTTTAAAGAGACCCAGGATATTAGATCCTTTTTCTGGATCTAGCAATGCTTTTGTCATAAAGGGACCAAATCTCTTGAAGTTCAGGGCTGTCTCTCAGTGTCCCCAAAAAGCCCCTGAAATAGGTTTTTTGTCCCAAAATTGACAAATTAATCCCAAATTGGCTGACCTGAATACCCCAAAACATTGCAATGGTACCAGACAGCATCAAGATGCATATGCATAGCATGCAGCACAATATTGCCGACCCCCACATGAAGTTAGACTGTTTCTGCTTCAAGAGGTAAATGCTCCTGAATGCAGCTATACTAATTAGTTCTGCTAAGCAGCAAACTTAATTTGTCTGGGTACATGAATGCTGAAAGGCAGAGCTAATTGGTTGGGTGCAGGACTATGTGACTGTGGCTATACTGCTTTCACCTTGGGAGGTAGCAGTTACCCCCTGAGCCTAAGCAGTATAACCACATCTTTGCAATGCTGTTCCTGGAATAATTAGCTCTGCCCTTCAGTACCACACTGAGGTAGCTACTCTAACCAGAGCTAGAAATAGTATACACTACCATATTTTCTTCACATAATACTCCCCACCCCCATAGGACACACTCCTTGTTTTTGGACCACAGAATATGTGGGGGGAGGGAGGGATTTTTCCAGAATCATGGCTGATGTGATGAAGTCCTCCTAGAAACATACTGAAATTCCCTTGACTATTCCTTTCTCGTTTTGCAATGAATTGGCTTGGACTGTGCTCACACCACTTTTGTGATCCAGAGCAGGGGTGTCAAACTCCATAGGCTGGATGAGCGGTGTGAGACTGGTCAGCAGGCCATATCTTTGATATCCCTAATCCAGAACATTTTCTAAGTGAAGACATTTGCTGGCAGGAGTGTTCCCTGAAACAGCAAGTTTTCAATAAACATTGGAGAATGCTTACTGAAAGCACGTTTGAATTTATGAATGATAATGGGCCTCATCTTTTCAGAAAGTGAGGCTGAAAGTATCGCCAAGAGTAAATGAGCATGAAATTGTTGTACTTAACAAAGCTTCAACAGCTGGAACTCCTACAGATGCTTGGGATGACCAAAGTGTACCTCAGTGGTTAACCGGAGAAGGCAGCTCAGATCAATATAGAGCATTGCATGCTAGGTCCTATAGAGTTCATAACTTACCTTTACCACTTACTGTGTTACCTTACACTGAACTAAACTGATGCGAATTGAGAAATAATGTCCTACTATGGACACTCCAGGGCTCAGCATATTCCATTTTAATCCAATTTGCCAGGTGCATTCAAGTAACGGGAATTAGATAAGATCCCTACGACAATCAGCTTGGAGTAAAATGAAATATTTTGGAGCAGGATCATCTAAACAACTGGCTTTTTATTGTATGTATATTATATTTCACAAGGTGATATGCCATGAAGTAAGATGCACTTAGCAAATGGAATTGAAATAAAGTGTAGGAAGCTTGCATTTCATTTTTTATTGTCTCTTTCATCACTGCATGTATTACTGATACAGCCAACAGAGTTTGAGAGCACATGGTACCTAAAGGTACTTGGAATAGGTTCTTAATTATATCTTTCACTTCAGCGACATGCTGTTATGAGCTTGCAATGGGGCAACAGAAAAAGCTTATGCCTTATTTAAATAATGGTGTTCATTGCCAAATAAAATGTAACTACCTGTCTTAAAATAGGATTAATTAAAGTGTACAAGAAAAAAAATGAAGCTCACTTACATTTTATGCATGAACCCCAATGCAGACATTTCATAACATCCCCAAAAGTAAGATTTGGGTCAGCCTGGTATCCTCAATATTGCCATCAAAAGCAGAGATGAATATAAAACCTGCTCTTTTCAAAAGCTTGGCATAAGTATTGCCATTGTGAGACTCTCATAACATATTACTTTTGTCATTACTGTTTTGCAAGATAATTGTATCAGTGATCTAACTTTTGACAGCATCCAAAGTGGCTGGAAATAGTTTGCTCTAGCACCTTTGTCTTTTAAAGGCCATTTGGGGCTTGTTATTTTAATCCTTGTGCAGCCTGATTTATCACTTCAAACATCTGTCAGATGTGCTTTGTCTTGAAATTGATAGTGATAGTATTACTGATTTTTCAACAGCAGCTGTTAGAGGTTCATTAGTTAGACTCTCAAAGGGTGTAGATAACTGTAATATTTTTCTTTGTTAATTATCTCTTATGCATTAAGGATTCTGGAATCCACCAGAAATTTGTAGCATCTCTCTGTTTCTAGTTCGCCAAGGCCAGCCATTTTCTCTATTTAGCTATATTATTAAAACCCTCTTCTTCACATAATGCAATACAACTGGAAACATGTGACATGCTGGTGAGTTAAATAGGAATTCAGGGCAATATTTGATGTTGCATATTTATGGCAAAGAAAATCAGGCAGGGCCACAAAGTTCTGAACTGAACCCAAACTGATTTCAAAGTTCTGGCAGTTGAAGATTGGATCTATTCAGGCCCCTTTGAAATTAAAATTTTCAAGCATAGAGCACATAGCTGACTGCTAACAATAGGATAGACTGAGATTAGGTATAAACAATTTCCCATCTCTATAAACTTTTCTCAGTTTTTATTTTTGCTGTTGTTGTTAAAATGCATTCCCTAAAAATTATTCAAAGGTTGATTCTATCCAAGTGCCATAGTAACTCCTGCCAGAAACTCCCAGGAACTGAAATATCTGTGAACTCTCCAGCAGTTAGAAATGCATGGACACTATTGCTAGTTCAACTAGCAATGCTAACCAATAGATAATTACTGTTTGAAATTAGTATTTTAATAACTGATCTTAGCAAATGTAAAGTGAAATCTCTCAGGTTTTAAGGCTAGGGACAGACACTCAAAAAGCCTGAGCCTGAACATATTCAGTCTTTGCAGGTCATTGTAACTTGCAAAGCTTGAACCAATTTGGAGGTGGATAGACATTCCCTTTTCATTCCAGAAATGCAGGCACATGCCTGCAGTGGCTCAGGCTAAAAACCAGGGGGCACTAGAGCAGCCCTCCCTTCCCTTCTTCAGTGCTGATCAGAGGCAGGGCATGGTCAGCTCCCCACAGGATGCTGATTAGGGAGGGATCTCTCCCCCCCCCCACCCCAGCAGGGAGTTGATATCACAGTGTTTATCAGCCCATTAAGAAAACACAAGCTTCTCTCATTAGTTCAAGCTCTTTTTAAACAACTTTTTCCAAGGAAGGGATGGAGGGATGTTACCAGCTGACCTGTTGATTAGCTCCAAAAAGCCCTAAGTCGACACTGTGATGTCTACCTTTGTCCTGTTTGCCACAGCATGAACTGTAGCCAGCATGTGGTATGCTAGCTAGTGCTGAGAAGTGTCTATGTAAGGCAGAGGAGAGGGGGGAATCTGCTTCAGCAGAGAGTGGTGAGGGGGAGGGGGGAAGCAGGAGAAGCCAGGCAGATGCCCTGTATGTGCAGTCTCTGCCAGAGCTGCAGCCAGGCAGCAGAGGGGAGGGTCAAGCCCAGAGAGCATGCCAGGATGCCGGGGGTCTCTGATTGAGCTTAAACCAGGATGGGGTCTAGGACAGACATTGCATAAACTGGTTTGACTCAAATCAGTTAAGTCTGATACTACGTTCCACCAGGTTTATCTCAAACCAGTTTTGGTCATTTTCAAACTGGTTTATGTTCACTGAGCATCTGTTCTGTCACAGGCTTAAACCAGTTTCTGATCACTTAAACCAGTTTATGTGTAACGTGTATCTGTAGCCTAAAGGAATAAGCAGGAGGGAGAATTATTAACTATATAGTTCAACAGATGTCTAGTCAGCTGGTGCTAGCATGGCAGGTATGATTCAAATACACGTTGACTCTTGGTGGGGGGGGGTCTGCAGAAGCAGCTGGGATGCCCATTATGATGCCCTAATTATATCAGAGACACCCCCCCCCATCATGATTTTCAAATCTTACAGGGGGGGTCTCGACTTTTATGGGGGCGGGGCTCAGACCCCCCCCCCCCCCCCCCCCCCCCCCTTCCCCTCTAATTTGAACCCTGATGGCAGGGAGAGTTTAGTACTCCTGTTTCAATCCACGATGTGGGAAGCTCATTTAGGAGCTAACCCTGTAAGTTGTGGAGCACCTTTTGCAAGTGGCACTGTGACTGCAGCACAGGCATCCTGGCATCTCAGAGGATCAAGCCCATAGAGGTGAATTGAAATGACCTGGAAAATTCAGCTAAATATATTTTTCTCTTGAGAGACCAGTCCTGCAATTGATCCATAGGCAGGTACTTGCATGTATGCAAAGCCCTGCCAAATCCCCCCACAGAATCCATAGCAGATGCAAACGGTGACTCAAAAAGTATTGGAAAAATCAATTCCTCTTTATGTATCTGTCATAGTTCTGAGTGCCGTTTCCAGGGTATTGGCTAATGATACAGCTAGTTCTGAGTCCTGGGAAGTAAATTGCCTTTGATTAGTTCCCTCCTGAAATGTCTTAGCAGGTAATATTACACAAATGGTCCTGGTACAGTTTTCTGATCTTTCACAGAAGCCCAGACATAGTAGTAAATATATGCACACACACACACATTTTGTGTGTGTGTGAGAAACCTTTGGAAAAGGTACAACCCCTTTATGCTTATGGGTATGTGCCAGCCCATCCCTGAGAGAGACAGAGAGAGACATTCCCTGAAAGCAAGTGTGGATAAAGAAAATCCTGTGCCCACAACACTACATGGTCCAGATTCCCCTCCTGCCTTATGAGGACACATTTGTGTGGGGCTTTTTTTTTCCTCCTGGGAGTGGTAGCAGGGATTCTCTTCTTTCAGGAGCAAATGGGGCTTTGTCCATGAGACCTGCAGGAAAGAAGCACAAGCCTCAGTATTTAGCCCAATAGTCTGGGTATAACTGTTCATCTGGGTTGGCCTGAAGGCTAGTCTTTTTGCCACAGAGTTTTGATGGGAAGCAAACGTCTTGTTAGCTTCTCTAGCCCTAGTTAGATGCCACTGCAAAAAAAAAAAAAAGGAAAAGAGTTGAGCATTCACTGACATGACTTCAGAAACTCTTGCCCTAAGCACAATTCTGAAGTGTCTGCACCTTAATTCCCAATATCCTCTGGATAGATGCATTTTTTGAAGCAGCTGGTACTAATCTCAAATAGATTTTTAAAAATGTAATTTGAGGCAAATTTTCAGTTCCTATTTCCATTATTTTTAATTGCAATAAACAACGGAACTTCAGCTGTCAACATTTTTTTTGTAACTGAAAGAGAGGGGTTGAGGAAAAAAAGTGAGCCACCAAATGATAATTTACAAAGAGCATTTTGTCAAGGATTTTCACAGGGGACTTCGTAATGGTTTAGAAGAGCAGCCTCCTTTGGAGTGAAAAATGGGGCCTGTTTTCCCCTGCACAGGAACACTGCATAGCAGGTTGGGACAAAAAAAAGTGTGAAGAACTGGTTTCCAATAGACAAATGAGTAAAACTCATTTTCTTTCAGTCCAAAGGGAAAGAAAGGACAAAGATAAAGTTCCCAGAAAGACTCAGTGTGCCTCTCCTTCGAAAGAAGCAGGAGCAGAATAAAATGGCGGTTGACTCTGCACACAGACTAATTTAAAATAAAAAACACATTTACAAGCTATATGCTATAAACAATTTATCTAACTGAGCCCTTAGACATTTAAAAATATAACTGACTACAGCTCACTAGAAACTGTAAGTACTTCCCACAAATCCATGTAATTTTTTTTTCCAGAAATGATTTTTTTTAATAGGAAATAAAAGTTTGTTTAAAATGCTTCTAAAATATATTCTTGTAAATATTTTCTTTTAGGAGAAAAAAAAAAACTATTTTCCATTGAAAAAAGTTCTCAGGCTTGGAGTAATTACTCATCTAGGACCCTAGCAAGGGCATCAGAGCTCATATCCTAGTCCCGTGAAAAGGGCCATTAAATCATTAACGATCCTAAACTCTGGCATCCTGAGTTTTCATTACATCCAAAAGGCAGCACCTCCAGTAGCAGCATCCTTTATGCTGCAGCTCTGATTTGCTAATGACTCCTAAGATGAACGAATGCCATGTCCTGAGCAGCTGAGACCACGTTCTGAATCACACTGAAGTTTCTTTTGAGATTTCCTAGCCAAGCAGGCCTAAAATCAGTTTAGTTTAGGAGGTGCAGTGAGATCACAGCTTAAATTGGCATGTCTACAAACATATTTCCTGTATGTTGTAGCCTGATATTTTTATTCTTGGGCTTTTTGAAAGCTACTTTGTGTTACCATCAAAAGTAGAAAAATTCTTCCTTAACCCTTAACTATATATGTATACGAATAATAGACAGAGATACATTTCCTCTCTTAGATCTCTGAGGAAAAAGGGCAAACTGCCTTTCCACGGTGCTCGTAGAGACATGCTTCATTAGGTTTTCAAATTACTGGCAGAGAGATAGAGAAAGAATTTGCCATATTCCACATTAGCAGCAACAACAGTGCTAAGCCTATAGATTTGCTTTTATGCTTCCAATTTATATTTTTTGTGTTAGCTTCTATGTTAGTTTGGCAACTTTTGAAAGATATCTGTAAAAGGCTAACTGTTAAATAAAGTTTCAGGCAAAATGTGCAAGTTTTGCAATTGTTTTTATGCTTCCTTCAGATGTTTGAGTTTGAGTTTGTACTTATCTGTGTTACTAGGTTCTCAGACAATGATGCATTACAGCAGGAAATACTAATACCCACAATTAATTCCTTGATGTATAGCTTGATTCTGTCATTCTTCATTCCCACTCTGTCACTTTCCTATTATACTGTTCTGACAATTCCCCAAAGATTCAGAAGAGAGATGGCTTTGGGGGAAGTCATACCACTAATCATTGAGAGCAATATGTTGCGCAGCAAAGATTGGTTTCAGTTTTGTCAGCAGGGTTGATACTCAGGTGCATCTCTACAGGGAAGGAAGTTCTTTGTGAGATTCATTTACAAGCAGAAAATTTAATGGGCTGCAAGGTTCGATCATGAGGGTTTTCTGCTGAAGCAAGCTTGTCATTTTAGTTTTAACTAGAGGAGACAGGACAAAATGGTTAAAGCAATCCAATTATATAAGCTATTGAACAGAACAGGGGATTTCTGGCTACCTTTCATTAGGGAAGGAAAGTTGCACTGGCTGTAGCTGCTTTAAAACTCTCAGGTGCAAAGGAATTTGCAAACCCCAAATAGAGTAAGGGGGCTGATTTGTATTGTTGCTGGACACCCACTCTTTCACTGGCTTCAGCTGAAATTCTGGATGCTCAGCAGTTCTGAAAAATCATGTCCTAGATTTCAGTGTTGTGCTCATGAGATTAATCCCTCTGCTGAAACAGGTATTATTAACAATATATCATTTTTAGGAATTTAAAAAAAATGAGACTACTAATCGGACAAGTGAACCCTAAAAATGGTGACTACTGTTAGCTTTTAACAATGCAAGAGGAGTAACTCAAAACTACTATAATCTCCAGATGGATGTGGAAGGGCATCGTGGTGACTAGCCGTTTGTGTTTACAATTTAAGGGGTGAATGACAACGCTAAAATGAAAATGGTTGAAGTTTAGGAAGGTGAACAGAGTGCCCTTGCTAACCAGATTGCAAGGGGCATTTAGAGGGATAAATGCCAACCTCTTGCTCTACCATTCTCCACCCCCGAACCTCTGATTAGTATGGGTGAATTGTGGCAGCAATTTGTGTGCAATCTACACTGAGGAAATAATTTGTTCAAAGATTTTGACAGATGTTTAGCAAAACTCAGATTTCTCTGCTAATCAAGGTAAACAGGAAGGGTCTTTAGTGTTACTAGAGTCTAACTGATACTGTATCAGCCAATACAAGGCTTACTCCCTGAAATCAGAAATAATGGGTTTTGTTCAATGATTACAACAGAGGCTGACAAGACTTCCCACATTTCCAACCAAAGGTATTTTTTATTTTAATGAAAAATTCTCATCTTTGCAAGTGGAATGATCTAGAAAACAGTGATGGAAAATAAGTCAATATGGCTTGCTCTTTATAGCTAGAAGTATTGCCAGAGGTGTTGTTTCAAGGGTAGTTGGATTAATAATAGCTTTGTCATAATTAATGGGCAGCATGTCTCTATTTGATTCCTGGTAATTCTTTGTAAAATGTGCTTTAAAAAGGAGAGCTTGAAATAAAGAAATGTGCAACTATAGAAAGACTGATAAGCAAAGGCAAAGCAAAACATTGCTGAAAGGAGGACATAGTGAGAACGGGTGACCATTTTCAACCTCTGTCTCCAAAATAGAACCAAACTTTATTTAATGTTCCCGGTAGCTTTGATAAGTGACCTTTTGCTTTCTAATCAGCCTGTCCCTCTGCTGAAGGTTGCCCTGTGCTAAGTCCATAGATCTCTAGCCAGGGAGTGAGCCGTGTCTGTGCTCGCTGGCAGACTGTGACGTGCTCCCTGCTCTGCCTAGCGCACAGAAGTAGAGAAACATTCTTGTGTTGCAGATATAGCTCTCTGCTTTCCACGTGTGCTTCAAGCAGTGGGAAGAGTTAGGTCCGTAGACCCTAGGAATTAAGGAGCAAAACTGTGACTGGAGAACAAAAGCCGCTGCAATCTCTGAAGGGACAGGTGGGAGAAAGTGTTTCAGTTTCTGTTCTCTCCGTATCAGTAGGAAAAGAAGATACCTTATAAAATGTGCAGAGGGAGGAGAAGGCAAGTATGGGGTAAAGGCAAGGGGGAAAGGAGAGGCAGGCAGGGCACAGGCTCTGGTCACTGACTCGGGGCAGGGGAGGCACAAAAACATCAGCCACTTCCACAACCGGTCCAGCACCACTGCCATCAGGGACCCAGCTGCTGCTATTGCCCCCACATTGCCGCCACTGTTTAGGGGGGCAAAACTGCCCAACTACACCTCTAGTTAAAGGCCCCTGACTTTTCTATCTGGGAGGTTTTTGGTAATTTTTTAAGTCCTGACCAATGTGCATCCTTGTTCTTTTCATTCCTTTTGACCAATTTAGTTTAAATGAGAGAACTGCTTACACTTGTGAATCTGTGTTGTTTGCCCCTTACATCTGTAAATGGTCTAATGTCATAAGTCAATCTCATACCTTCTCCACAAACTAGGGCCAGAGCTTTGTTTTACTCCTCTGCAACATCTTCCTCCCACCTCTGCCCCCACCCCTTTATAAATAAATGCAGGAGCTAAATGATCTGTTTTCAGGGTCTCTGATACTTAACCCCCCTGATTCAGAAATATCAAAAATCATTGCCAATAGTCAACCTGTAGTTATTTCATGCTAAATAGATCTAAGGAGGGAAACATGGGGATGAATTCTGACAAGTGCTCAGTGTCCCCTACAAGCACTTTATGTCCTGAACTTTCATTGGCTCCACTACAGTTAACTTAAAGGGCACTGACAGATGTACAGCTTCCCACTGTAACTCATGGTGCTTTGCAGGAAGTGCCATGAGTTACAGCATTCCCCACTACCAACAGACATGTGCTGTTGGGTCTGGGGGTTGGGAGATTGAGCTCCAGTTGGAGCACCTATGTGTCTGCAGGTACTCTCCCCTAGCCCCCTCCTCCCCGCCGTGGGCTGGAGGGTGGGATGGGTGAATTGGAGCGCCCCCCCTCCCCCGAGGTTATTCCCCTCCTATTCTGAAGACAGCACTAGGGGTAGGGCTGAGCTGTTTCAATCCAGCCCTCCTCCCAGCATGCACTGACAGACATTAATAAAGGTGCTCTGCTTTGAAGCACCTTCATCTGAACGCTTATGTAATGAGGGTTCAGATTGTTGTGCCATCGGGTACTTTTAAAGAGCTCTGCAGCCATGCACTTCTGTAAGAGCATGGCTGTAGAGCATGTTCAAGGAGCTGATTGCACAATAAATGTAACTTAGGTCTGTACCCACAATTTCCAGTGGGCAGTTGGCTGGGAACTAGAGTTTATTGAAAAATCAGAATTTCTATGCTGTGAGAGAGCCGGATATTTTGATATCTGTTTTGGTCCAGCCAGAATTAAACCTAAATTTGAAATATCAAAATGTTTCATAGAACAGAAAATGTAAAAAACTTCAGTTTCAATACAAAACTATGTCTGTCTAAGCTCCCTCTTCTTCTACATAGACCAGACCCTCTGTTTGATTGTATCTTCCCATCATGCACCATAGGATTTCAATTGGAATGGAACTGTGGTCCATAGAGGGAGATATAGATCTACATGAGAAATCACGTGCTATAGGAGAACAGGGCCACAAGGTGTCTGACCTAGCATGTCTGTTGTGTCTCATGACCGTTGATGAAGACATGAAACATTTCAATTCAGCTACACAAACGAAAGTGTCTGAATTTTGGTTGACCTGAATAATAATTTGTTTTGATAATCTCAATGGAAAACAAAAACTTCCCAAAGGATTACTGAAAAATGTATATTGCTAGGCAGGTACAACAACATATTTCTAACTACTGCTAACAATGTCAAATTAAGATTGTAGTTTGATACAAAGATAGAAACATAAACCAGCCTGTTACATGTGACAAAAACAGATGGAAAATTCCTGATCTGATCTGTTGGTAATCCATACCTTCAAACAATGTAAATAATAGGCACTGATCTTTGCTAACTGGTATAATCCAATAATCCAACAATACCTAGTACTAGTGCAAAGATTATGCACTAGTTGGTTAATTATTCACTCCATAGACTTCTGCAAAGCACTGAACCTCTTTTAACACTACTGAAGAAGAGCCACATTGAGTCCACCTGACATGTTATTAAGAGTTTAAGCTTTGTTTGAGAAAAGCCCATAAACATATTTTGCTAAATAGGAATGGATTGAATCAAATGCATGAAGGTAAGCATGTGTTTAACTGTTCACCTGAATCAGGGACTTCTTTTCCACTATTGGTAAATGCAAATTAAATGGTCCTTATTATAATGAAAGCATGTGGGTTCACAGCAAATTTTGAAAAATACGCCTGTGCCTAGATAGAACTGAATATGACTTTTCTGTATAGTCCGGCTAAAAGATGCTGCTTAATTTCTGAGTTCCTTACAGCATTCCTGATAGCAATCACATCTGCTACCATAAAACCCATCACAGCCTCTGCCTTTGGGAAAAACACATTTAATTATCAGTAAAGTTCAAGCTCAGCTTGTTATGATGAATTATTAGAACCTGTCATCATTTTCTTACAAAAAAGGCTATAATGGAATACAATTTTATGTTTTTCCATTTAATTGATGAAGGTCTGAGTTTTTATTATTCTTGCTGGACTCAAGTGTAAGATGCTGAAAAAGCTAATATGATATCATTGTATCTAGCTAATGTGTGCTCTCTGCAAAATTGATAAGCCTGTCAAGACATAAATTATTTAAACTTTGATAAATGTGTTGGAAATCATTGAATGTTCAAACAGATAAAGCAGAGCAATTTCTCTTTTTCCCCTTCTTCAAGCTTAGGTTTTTGTTCCAGCAGTTCAGTGATTCTGCATTATTATTGCTATTTATGGCATAAAAGACAGTAGAGATACTGAAATTAGTGTGAAAAAGCCAGAGAAGTACTATACAGTTATAGTAGGGACATGAATATATTCTTAAGATAACATTTCTTGAGCTTTGTCACCATTCCATGGGAAATGGCTACGTTCTAAGCAAGCTTGCGCAAGGAGCTATTTCCAGGCATTAACTTCCCAGCCTGGTGGAGGTAACAATTACCAAAAGAAGTAGTGGATTCTCCCTCTCTTGACATCTTCAAGACTGGATACTTTTCTGGATGATATGCTCTAGGCAAACTCAAGCTATTGGGCTTAGGACAGAAGTAACTGGATCAAGTTCTGAGGCATTAAAGAGACCAGAAGAAATAATCTGATGTTTTTTTCTGGCCTAAAAATCTATGGCTTTGGAGAAATGGATAAAAGCATAAGAATGGACCATTGAAAAAAATCAAACCAACTGAAGTGCACAAGTTCTCTTTCTTGACTAAACAAGTATTTTTCAAATACTAAAGAACTGTTCTTTACTAGAAAGCAGGCACTACAACAGAAGGGTGAGATACTGAGCAAGTCAGTTTTCCAGCATGTGCTTCATTCTTTTATTGCAGATTTTTTATTTCCTGTAAATTGCTAACCAAAGTGAATAAACAACCTAACAAAAGGCACAGGACCATGCTTGCCAATAGCAAAAAAGCCGTCATCAAACAAGGAGCATTTACAGTGTATGGAGGAAAATGGATCCTCAGAGGGTTCAGTTCTCTTACACTGTAAAACCTTTTGACTTAAAATAAAAGAATCTGCACACTAAAAAATGCATTATACATTGAAAAGCACAGAAATTATTCCTTTTTCTAACAATCTCACCACATTTCAGCTCCCTGGGTTCCTCTAGTGTAAGCTCTGTGCAGTGAGCATTCAATTCCAGAATCAAGTCATTCTTTGTTGAAAACAGTTTTAAAATATTAAACATTTGTAAAACATAAAGCATTTCTTTATCAAGAGCTTGCATAGCTCATCTTCAAGCAACTGATTCACCTTACCACTTCTGCAGCTCTTAAGCCTGGCTCTGTCAATGGAAGTGGGACAAGATAGCAACAGGAATTAGGTAAAGTCAGATATTAAGGGTTACACTAGATTCAAGAAGACTTAAGTCTGCAAACAATATAAATTTGGTAAAGTCTTTGTGTGTGTGTGTGTGTGTGTGTGTGTAAAGTTTAACTCACCACTTACAAAAACATTTATTCCTCCAACTCAGAAAAAATATTCTTTGTACAGAAATATTCACTCATAATAAAATGATTTGTACAACCATGTGTTCACATGTTATGCAAAGCTAAATGGAAGATTGTCAGATGCAGTAATCTGTGAATGTTTGCTGCTGACGTATATTTGATTATCCTATATGTATGTTGGGGTGCTTATTACTGTGGAATAACCATGTTATAAAACAGGATGTGTTATGTACTATGAGTCAATATAGATTTTGCTTAGCATGGTTTGGTGCTGTGATCCCCCCCCAGCATGATCATAGTATTTTGATTTTAAAGACCCCATCAACAGTGTACCAAGTCATTTTGCTCATTTAACTGCTGTATACACAGTTGCCCACGCCACAACATTTTGCATTTCCATACCACGTTTGGACCAGCATATTCTGTGTTCATGCTTGTACCTTCGTTTCCTACTGCCTCATTTTCAGGTGAAGTGCCTTGAATAGGCATATACCAAGTGCTACCAATTAGGCAATGCTCTCTACAATTTCTTACTTCTAAGGCCTGATCTATACTGCCTGGCTTTGCCAACAGAACTGAAGTGCTGCCAGCAAAATTCCCAGTCAAAGCTGCACCGTGGCACCAGACTCTTTCTGCTGGCAGAGTTGCATTACGTCTCTGAATGAAAGATGGCTTCTGCCACTGCCCAGCAGCTGGTAGAGAACACATGTACACACACTTACGCCTTCTGCCAGCTGCTGTGCCCCCCCACTTCATGCCCTGTCAGCACAGCTGAAGTGGAGCTACATGGATGCACTGGGAGCTGCATGGGGCTGCCACAAAGCAATGGGTGCTTATGCATTGGCTCTGGTAGCTGCTGTCTCTTGCCAACTAAAGCTTGCAGTGTAGACAAGGCCAAGGAGAACTAGGAGGAAAGGCCGGACATCTAACACAAACATGGCAGCACCAACATAGCGCCAAAAACAAAAAAGAAAAGAAAAGAAAACTCAGCAAAACAAGTGTGCTGAGGACAGGAAGATAACCGTGTGCAAGCCTAGTTCTCAGCAAAGGGCAAATACCATTGGCTGGGCTTAACTTAATCAACTGTAAATACACTTGGTGTTAAGAGACACTCATGTCACAGATCATTTCTAATCCTCTTTTCTCAGCATTTCCCACTTTTGCTACCACCAGCGCAGCTTCCATTCATGGTCGCAACAGCACAAGTTTAGACTGGCCACCAACACGTTTAATCAGCAAGTCCATGAACCTTGCTCAAAACAAGTGGGGAGAACAGGTTCTCAATGTCTGCTTCTGGCCAGGCAGGAAACAAGGTTTAAAAAACACATATCACCCATTGGTAAATCCTGGCCTAGTAGCAATCAGGGAATGAGAGAAAATAGTTGCATTATTTATGCCTCTGAAAAGGTGCGGGTCAGGTTTTTACTTCAGGGATAGGTGAGGGTTTGCATCAATTCTTGTTTAATCCAAGCAATATTGCTTTTTCTGCAGCAAGGGAGATAAGTTATTTTCTTAGCAGTGGTTATGGCTGGCTGCGCCGCAAAGTCCTATTCCCAACATCACCCAGCTGCTTTTTAACTTGTGAACAAGATTGAAAGTGGCTGAAGAGCTATACATAAACATGACGTTACTTCACCCAGGCTTTTCTATCATATTGACAGTTTTCCATAGTATCATTACAGCAATGCTATTTGTGCTGTTACAGATAAGCATCTGTCAGTGTTTCCATTAAAATCCCCTATTTTTACGAGTTTATAACTCAGCCATGAAAAATTTAGTCCACAGGCAGAAACTTGACATACAAGGTCTCCATTTAGGAATGATCTTTATTGTCTTTTTTCTCCTTCTGCATGTAAAGAGGAGAATTTATGCAAGTTGAATTAGAGATATGAGCCTGACTACTAAATCTGGATCCAGCTCTCAAGCCTGGCAAGTTCAGTGTTTTGATTTAGGAAGTCAGATGGTAGTTCAGTTCTAATCGCAAATTTATATTGGGAATGCTTGCAGATATGACTGAGGGTTTCCATTCAAGTTTCTCTCGGCGTTTATATGGCATGCGCAGCCTCCGCATGCAAAGCAGATCAGGGAAGGAGCAGAAAGCAGAGCAAAAGATCGGCCAGAGGAATGGGATCAGAGTGGCACTCGGAGGGTTCAGGGCTAATTTGTGGCATGCCTGCCAGAAAGGTTGTCCCTCACTGATTTATGTTATTAAGAGACCATGAATAGTAACTTCGTGGGGTTTCATAGTTTCATACTTTCATGGTTTTAGGGTCGGAAGGGACCTAATAGATCTTCTAGCCCGACCCCCCGCCAGGGCGGGAGAACCACCCAAAAAAAAAAAACACAAACCCTAAAAACAAAAACGGGACTCAAATGAGTCCAGCCAGGTAAGTATCCAGCCTCTTCTTAAAGATCCCCAGGGTAGGGGCCAGCACCCCCTCCCTTGGAAGTTGGTTCCAGCTCCTAGCCGCCCTAACTGTGAAGCAGTTTTTTCGGATGTCCAATCTGTACCTCCTCTCCATCAACTTGTGCCCATTACTCCTTGTTATGCCAGCGGGGGCTAGGGGAAACAGCGTCTCCCCCAAACCCTTCTGGTTCCCCCTAGTGAGTTTATAGACGGTCACCAGGTCCCCCCTCAGCCTTCTCTTGTGGAGGCTGAATAGGTTCAGGGCCCGCAGTCTCTCACTGTAGGGTCTGCCCTGTTGTCCCCGGATCATGCGGGTGGCCCTCCTCTGGACCCTCTCCATGTT
The DNA here is from genome assembly GCF_000455745.1 of Alligator sinensis. NCBI lineage: Eukaryota > Metazoa > Chordata > Crocodylia > Alligatoridae > Alligator > Alligator sinensis. The sequence goes on from NW_005842590.1 coordinate 770,354, forward strand.
GTCCACATCCCTCCTGAAATGGGGCGCACAGAACTGGACACAATACTCCAGCTGGACACAATAGGGTTAGGCGACGTTTTTTAGTTTTATTACTGTAACAGATGGCTTTATTTCTAAAAATAATATTATAGTATAGACTAAGTCTTAATTTTCTGTTTTACAAAGTGAGGCAGCTAAAAATTAAAAATAAAGGAGTATACTGTACAAGCACAACATCAGTTATTGATCAAACTTAAGAAATAGCAGACCTACAAATTAACAGTATTGAAAACAACATTTTAGTCTAGTCTGATTTTAAGCATTGCCCCTAAATGATAAAAATAGCACAAAAAATCTATATTTATGAATCAAGTGACATCTGGACTATTCTGAAGGAGAGTATATAGAACACGGAGTATATAGAAATGAAAAATTAGCCCTTCATTCCAAACCTGCCGAAGTTATACGTTCCAGCAGCTGTCCACTGTATGTATATACATAATGATATAGTCTATATCAGAGTTTCTCAACCCCTGGGTTGCAAGAATATATGAAAGGGTTGTGAACAAATTTTTAAACAGGATCAACAAACTTTAAAAATAGATTCTCCTTTAAAGGAGAAAAATGTGTGAAACTGTGGCTTTTCCCTTGCAGACTGGCAGCCCCACACACCCACCCCCTGCCCCACACACTGGGGGGCTGGGACCTGTGGGCGGGGGCAGCAGGTTGGGAATGAGGAGCACTGGGTTGGGACTGGCCATCGATGTTTACAAATGGGTCCTGGTACAAAAAAGGTTGAGAACCGCTGGTCTATATGATCACATAATGATTCTATGCACAATTCACAGGCTCCCTTCCACGTACAGTTCCAAGAGTGGATGCACAAAAGTGCAGAATAGCCAGAAATCTCAGTGTACTATTTTCACACATTCAACTTTTACAACCTAAAGTTCTCCATTTCATCAACATTTAACAATAAAGTTATTAAAAGCAATGTTTTTGCTTTACACTCAGCTTTTCCTAGTTAACATTTTCAGATGAAATTAGTGATTTTCTGTGCTGAAGACCTAAGCAGGACCTAAGTCTCAGTGGATGAATTGCTTAATAATCCTTGAAAGTCAGATAGTCAGATCCCCTGTAAGGTGGTAAATTGGGCAGCTGAAACTGGAGCATCCAAAATCATGGTTATTCTTTCTTGTGTATCAAGTTGTTATTTAACATCTATCAACTTTAAAATTTACTTTTATATTGTACCTGCAGCTGTAGGTAGCATTTTATTCATGGCAGCAGAATAAGCTTTGCTTTCCAACAGTTACAAGGTATGAACAAGTATAGCACAGCTAAAGGTTAAAGACTGTCATGTGGACATTGTAAAAAGCAGGCTTCAGGGAATAGCTGAAATATGAGAAATGATTTCAAAGGGAAGGGTTAGAAAAAAGATTAGATTGGAGGTTTTTAAGTGGGAAAAAAACCCACAAAATTTTGCTTCTTCCTTTCGCTCTGCTTTTCAGACACTATGCACTTTGGCCGAGAAACAGACCTTTTCCCTCTTAGTCCCAGTCCAATAAAATCCTTAGTCTAAACTAGTAGTAGTAGTCTAAAATTAGTCTGAACTAATTAAAGTAGTCCCCTTGAATGAATTTTTTGTGTAAAGAATAATCAGGTAGGGATGGGACCCTATTTGTATAAAAATGAATGCTATTAATGCTGACTTAGTTATCTTTCCATTTGCATTTTCACTTTCTGTAATCCTGTCTCTCTCTCTCTTGAAACAGATATTTTGTGACATGAAACAAGTAGTTCATGCCACAGATGTTTTGGATTGGGAAGACAAAGATGCTGCAGAGACATTGGTCGACAACGTTGTCCATTCCAGGATCATAAATCCTTTACGTCTATTTGTTAAGCCATCACCAGTGTTGAAACATGGCCAGGTGTCATATTCAGACAGCATAGACAACTTTTGGGATTGGCTGTCCAACATCACTGAGGTTCAGGAGTCTCTTGCACGAACTAAACGCAGACCAATTGTAAAAACTGGGAAATTCAAGAAGATGTTTGGCTGGGGAGACTTCCACTCCAACATCAAAACTGTTAAACTTAATCTCCTCATCACAGGGAAAATTGTTGACCATGGCAATGGAACCTTCAGCGTTTATTTCCGACATAACTCCACGGGTCTGGGAAACGTTTCTGTAAGCCTGGTGCCACCTTCCAAAGTGGTGGAATTTGAATCATCGCCACAGTCAACACTGGAGACCAAGGAATCCAAGTCCTTCAACTGTCGAATTGAGTATGAAAAAACAGATCGTGCTAAGAAAACTGCATTGTGCAATTTTGACCCTTCAAAGATCTGCTACCAGGAGCAGACCCAAAGCCATGTTTCTTGGTTGTGCTCTAAACCATTTAAAGTTATCTGTATTTACATTGCTTTTTACAGTGTAGATTACAAACTGGTGCAAAAGGTCTGCCCTGATTATAATTACCATAGCGAGACTCCATACTTGTCCTCTGGCTGATGTGATCCATGTTCTGAATAACTGTAGAAATTCAGCATTGGTCATAAACATAAGAGTTTCCTTTAATCTATGAGGACAATGCTTTCCTATCAGGTTAAGGTCTTTCAAAACTTGTGGCTGTGTTTGTGCTGTATCGTAAATATTCAAACTGTTTATGTAAAACCCATTTTCATTTGAAAAAGTTGCATTCCAGCTACGTTGTCATTAATAAGGGAAGTGTCAAGCAGATGCAGGATAAGAAGAAACAAAATTATGCATGTCACAAACGCTGATCTTGAAAATTATTGAAGCAGGTTGGAAGGCTGCTTGAGCTAGCAGATACATTGATGTCTTTTAGTTGATTTGTACAGCACTTACACATTAAGTTCTCAACACAGAGTGGGAACTGGAGACACAAACAACAGTGACAAATAAGACTGCTACAAGATGTCCATATGAAAACCCCAGTAACTATTAACTCTCCCATTGATTTTGATAGTTATATACACAGGGCTTGAAGAATCTAGTCCTAACCTTTGAAGAAAATGGTATTTCTATGAAAGAAATTACAGGAAGTTGGTTCTTCCTGTGCATTTCAAAAAGTAGGTGTAGACATTGACATAAAAGAGTTCTTTCTTCAGCTTTCTTACCTCTGGATATGCAATGATGTAATCAGACATTGCTAACCCTGTGAGACCCTATCAGTACAGGCTTGGTGTACATTTCTCCCTGCTGTGGTTGCCATTGCTTTGCTTTATTCTCAGGTGTTTACATATATACCAGTACTAGTTTTATAGTAAAACACGTGTACCTTGATCTGCGTTCAGTGAGTCCCAGAGCAACAACAATGAGTAGATGTTTCATTTAGAAGTAAGCATTTATCTTTACGTCTTGCTGTAGAGCCCCATCCTAATATTACATTCCTAGCTAACAGAAAAATATCATAAATTAAGGCCAATATCCCAAAAGGACACGCTTTCTTTTTCACGAGTCCCAGTTAAAATGACTGTCTTTAAATTAATTAAAAAAAAAAAAAATCACTGAAAAATAGAAGGTCAACAAAGATCTGAATATTGAGACCCTATGCAGATATCCAAATGTTATGGCCAGATTCCAGCTGGCCTCAAATAACATGGCTCTACTGAAGCCAACAGCAGAATTTACTCCTGTGGTGCAGAAGTAAGCATAAACATCACATGAGCTTTCTTAAGTAAAAAGGCATGTAAAAAAAATGAAAGCCAACACTTTATCATTTCTGATGTCACAGATCCTTGCTGAGATTTGGAAAGGAAGTAGTTGGGAAAGGGGGGGGATGTCTTGTTACATGTAAGTGAACATTGATGAGTGCTGGCAGAAAAGTACATTAACATGAAAATTAAGTTTTGCTAACATGTACTTGTAAAAGTATGGCAGTGCTTCTAAACAGACAAGGAGATATGTCAAGGCAAAAAGGACCTCACCTGCAGACATTTTTTTGTTCGTTTGCTTGTAAAGCGTCATACTGAAAAATGTTTTAAAATTCTTTGTTAAAGAAAACGTTGAATTTGTTTTTGTCCTAAGGTTACAAATTTAGAAATGTGGTTTGGTTTTATTGAGAATCTAAAGGTTTCCACTCACTTCGTGCATATAGTCTCCCATTCTCAATAACAGAGTTTTCCATTTTTTTAGTCTATGACTGCTAATGCCTTCATAATGTTTTATGTTCTGTAGGGCGTGCTCTAGATCAAGGGTGGCCAACCCACAACAGACATGCCACAAGTGGTATGCACAGCCCATTTTTGTGGCATGTGAATGATCAGAAAGTGGGCAGGAAGAAGAGCAGCAGCAGGCAGGGAACAGAGCTACAAGTTGGGGAAGGAGTGAGAAGTGGATCAGATCAGGGAGGAGGTGAGAGGCAAAGCATGATCAGCCTGGGAGGAAAACCACACTTAGGAAGGGAGGGAGAAGCAACTGGGGAAAGGAGCAAAAGGCAAACTAACAAGAGGGGGCTGGGAGCAGAGCAGCAAGCAAAGGTTGGGGGGTGGTAAGAAAGAAGATCAGGCTGGAAGCAAAGCAGGAAGTGGAGAGGTAGCAAGAAACAGGTAAGATCTGGCAAAGTGGAATGGGGCTGGGAGCAAGGCAGCAGGTAGCAGAGGGAGTAAGATGGCTTATGCAAGAAGATCCGGTGAGGGAGAGCCTTTCTTCGTTTACTCCCACAAAGCAAATAAACCCCATGTTTTGTGCACAATTCTTGTAGTTTATTTAGTTTTAATTTTCTACAATGCTTAGTAATGTTGTAAAAGAAGATAAAACAATTATCACTCATCTCAATGCTTTTAAAACAACACCGGAGTAGATTTTCATCTCATTTTTTTGTCACGATACCTCATATCATGAAATGTTCCTTTTTTACGAGCCTCCACAACTGTGGGCCCATGGACTATCCATCGGCTCTGCATTCAAATTCTACTCCCTGAAGCTGATGAAACATCCTTAAGTCCCGCTGATTTAAGAGAAGAAAAAACACGTGCAGTTCAGATCTTTGCTGAATTTGGCACAAATTGATAAACAGCCACAGTGGTGTCTGCGGAGTTCTGTATCTGTCCTCATAGCAGGCTCATATTATTCCTTGCACCTTATTTTGATGCACAGGGTGAGGACATTTCAAAGATCATTTCCCATTTCCTGCTTGTTTTCACTTATGCACACAAACTGCTCTTTGAAATTCAGAGACTGATCTCTGGCAGACAGGTTCTTTGGGTAAATCCGATATCTTTTATTAGACCAACTCAAATAGTTGAAAAAAGTCTTCTTAGCAAGCTTTCAGGTACAAACACCCTTCGGCCGGCAAAGAGGTAGTGAAAAGAGGGCAATGGCTAGCTGTGGCTCCTCCTTAGCCATTACATGCTTAACTTTTTGTTCAAAGAGTTAATTACAGTGTGAGTAGTCACCCTATGGGAGAGGAGGTTGCAGGTATTTTTTTTTCTACCCAAGGCATTATACTTGCAGTGTCTCTGCTGGGGGATTGCTGCTTTGTTCTACCCCTCGTTAGGCCCCAGGAGAGAACTCTGACCCTCCAAGTTTAATTGCCATGTTGTGTTTGACACCCCAGTGCTAAGAAGTGGAGATCCCTTGACTTGCTAATGCAAGTCTGGGGTCTTTTCTGCCTGGAGTGTACGTAACATGGAAGCAAGTGCTGCCAGGAGTCTACAGCCATGCAGATGCGTGACTAAGGCCCCATCTGCACATTACACTTAAGGCATGATTAACCAGTTAATCACATCTTAAATTGTGACCCAGACACATTCAATCAATTAATAGCATGATAACACAAGGACTAAGCCACAAAGTTATTCTACAAAAAAAAATAATGTAATAAAATGTTGTGGCTTGTTCTTATCACACCAATAATTGAATGGGTGGCTGGGAGCCCCATCAGCTGACAAGGCTCCCATCTGCAGGGGTGCATCACCCACTGCCCTGGCTATGAGCCTCATCAGCTGCACGGGAGCTTGCTACTTGCTGGTGCAGGGGGAGCCAGGGACTGTAATTATGGGCTCCCCCTGCACTGGCAATAAGGCACGATTGGCATGGCAAGCGTCTCTCGTGGTAAGAGGTGCGATTGTACGGGTTGCGCATCAGCTCCTATCGCGCCTTTGCCTGAACTCCTAGAAGGGCTCCAAGGTCGAGTGTTTTTTTTTTTACTACGGCTGCCCAGTGGCATCTGAAAACAAAACAACAGCAGTACATATTGTGATCCCTGGCCCTGCCAGAGGTGTGGAGAGCGAGGGGTCATTCAAATGTGAAGAGAAAGACTGTTCTAGGCTTTTGCTTGCCTTTCCTTCATTCTTTCAAAAGCAAATAGGAGCTTGCAGCTGTTCAGTCAGGATTAGCGAGGCTCCCTGCCAGTTTCCCCATGAATCCCTCAGAGACTGGCTCCCAATTGCAAGGAGCCAACAATCACACCCTGTACCACTGTGGTTCCCCAGCACCTGCTGCCACTTACTCTGCACACATGGGAGGGCAGGAGGTTTCTTTCTCCACTTTCCCTGCTGTTCCTGACTTGTCATACAACTACTGCTTCCTAACACTAATCATACACTTTGCCAAGGTCTTTTCATAGGAATCTGACCCTCCTCTTCACCTGCTCAGAGGGAGATGAGCAGCGGGGAGGCAGTTGTTAGGAATGATGGTTTCTTGCTCACTATGTTCATCAGGCCTCAAGAGAGGAGCTTATTTGTTTGACTTCCATGTTTGTAGTTAGCTTTCCTGCTTTTTGAAACCATGCAATCCCAGGAAATTTAGGAATCTTGAATTCCACAAGTCTTGTCACTTATTCCAGACCTTGCATACCTGGTATTGATGATGTATACTCTAAAGACATAATTATCTGTAGTATTCACTTGCAGATATGCAGTGATGCAAAGATCAAGTTATTATGAAAAAGTTTGTCATTCAGCAGCAGCTATTTTGTTTTCAGAGCGCAGTGGTCTCACTGGGCATTTAATATCTTCCCTTTAGACTCATCATGTTCCTGCAGTAACACTTTTTATTGGTCACTAGTTGTTTATCAATTGTATTAACAGAAACAAAATGAAACAGGGGGGATCAACCCATGGCATGGGCAGCCTCTGTGTGGCGCACAGCACCAAGGAAGGGGATCAGAGTGGCACTCTGGTAGGGTGCAGAGCTAACCTTGTGGCATGCCCTGCTGAAAAAAGACTGGTTACCACTGATCTAGATTTAGGTGTATATTAGCTAGAAGTTATTGCTATATTCTCTGAGTTCAACGTTTGGTGCTTTTGTAACTTAGTCGTAAGCCATGACTTTATTGCCATGTATTTTTACCCAGCACTATAGAAAACTTAATAACAAACAAAACTACAAGGTATTTATTGTAGAGTATGTGAAAACCATAAATGTATATACACAAATATATGTGTACATGTAGAGAATATATGTGTACACTTATTTCTATGTAAATAAAGAGAGTTTGCTAAATCTGTCACTTGTTTGTGGCATCCTTTAATTAAAAAAAAAAAAAAATTGTTTCTTCTTAAATATTTTCCAGCTTGATTATTCACATGCCTACAAGTTTCATTTTGTGCAGAACATGTCCTTATTCCAGACTTATATCTTGTGCAGCAGAATCAAGGAGGCTATAGACCCATGAAAACAGAGCACCATTAAGGTTCTGTAACATTTACTTTGTTAGGGATAAAATGATACCAAACAGGTTTTTTATACAAGGTAACAGTTCTTACCATGACCCACTTAAAAAGGTGTGCTTGTTACAAAGATTATTTTTAAAAATACATTTTGAGACGATTTCAAAATATGAGACAAACCCTGAAGTCCTAAATCAGATCTTAGTTCCATAATGAGGACCTCCCAGGTCAACCTCTCGGGTAAAACTTGTAGAAGGAACAGAGGCCTCACTGTTTATTCAGTTCTTGCTTAGACACAGTCCCAGTGAGACACTAATATGTGGATCACCCTCTCAGACAAATCACATCATGGTGGCCTGGGACAAAAGCACAGTTGCTTCAAAAGTACTGAAACCTCTGTGTAGTCCTACCCAAGATATGTGAGAACCTGCATAAAGTGTCCCTCCATGCAGAAAATATTGACCAGACCATCTTACCCAATTGAGACCTCAGGATCTGGCTCCCTATTAGAAAAATCTCTCACAAATACTGCACAAGATTGTGACATCCTTGAACATCTAGACAGTATTTTGTGCATTACAGCACATTGGGATCTTTAGCAGCTTAAATCTACTGCTGGGATCTATTGGGTTAGAGTGCTAATGTTTTATACTTTTTCAAATTAAGATGATGGCTTTAGCCATTGAAAATGGCTGTTGCAAGACACACACAAAGTGCATGTTTGTTAAGAAGAGTCCAAGAAAAAAAGGGAAAACTGAATAAGAACTCCTGAGAAACGCGACACAAAATAGGAGTCATACTGGTGATTGCCTGGTGGAGGCTGTGTCTCATTAAGAGAATCAATGGGTGCATTAAATTTGTGTTTGTTTACCATTATTAAAAACATTCAAATAAAAATAATAATCAATAGTAATAGATTATTCTTCCTCCCTTTCCCCCGCAATTTCTGGAGCCAAAGTCTCTTGCCTACCGTGAGAAGTCTATTTCGTCACATTTGGGACATCCATGCCAAGCAAACAGAATTTCATTTTTACCTTTACTGTACCTGTCATTCATACAGCTTTTCTGGTATACATTAAATAATATAAAATCCATGTGTGTGAAACTCAGGGGTTACCTGTGCAGGGGAAATTGACTGGAATGTCTATTGCTGAGTACTTTCTGAAGTAGACACTCATGTTCCAGGATCAGAGCCTTTACACATTTACACAGAAAGTTTTAGGCCATAGCTACGGTAGAATAACTATTCTGATCATTTTGGAAGCAGAGAGGCTGAAAGGATTGCTTAGGAGAGTTATTTGCAGATATTCAAAGACATTGGTAGTTCAGCCGCTTGGGGGACGAAGCATTTTCATCTCTATAGATTGTGGTTACTAAGCTATGGCTGCAAAGGGAACGCTCAGTAAAACTGAGGTGAATCAACCAAATTTTGAAATTATTGCATCCAGGTTAGGTTTGATTAACACCATCAATTTTTAACCCCAGGCACCACATTTGTTAAAGATGGTTTCACATCCTTCCTAGATAAAATAGAATGACAGGGGATAAAAGAGGGTGATCTAAGGCCACTTTATTCCTGAATAGGTCTCTGCAAATGATTTTTAGAGCTGTGTGAAGTTTCACCTGGTGTTTCGTTTTGAAGCTGTTTTGATGCATTTCGAGCTAGAAACAGCGAAATTGAAATGAAACAAAACAAGGGCACTCGAAACATTTCAAAAGTTGCAAAGCCAGGCTTACTTGGCTTCAGTGCTGGTTCTAGCCAGTAGCATCAGCCTCCTGTGATCCAGCAGGCAGATCAGGGCCCACCGGCACCCCCGGGAGGGCTACAGGGCTGTGCTGGACTGCTCCCAGGGGTGCGGGCCCCCAACCTGCCTGCCTGATCACAAGAGGATGGTGCTGCTGGCTGGGACCACCGCTGGGCGCAGCCCTCAGCCAGCACCGGGAAGATCAGTGCTGCCACTGGCCCCAGCTGGCAGCTGCAGCCTCCTGTCATCCGGCAGGCAGATTGGGTGCCTGCACCCCCAGGAGGAGTCCGACACAGCCCCTGCATAGCAGAGCCCCCGCATAGCCCTACTGATTTTCCAGTTTTGATGGCTGAAGCAAAGAAACAAACATTAAAAGAATTCTCTCTCATGTTGGACTCAAACCCCAAATTTTTAATAACTTACAACAAATCACATTCATTTTGGGCCAAAGAGACTGATTTTGGTCATGAAGTGAAATTTCCTGCTTATACTTAATTGTGAGGTATGGATTAGCTTTAAAATAATGTCATACTGTAACTGAATGTAATACAGGCTATTATATGAGTTTAAAAGCAGATGTTTAAAAATGGGAAGCTATTAATACTAATTGTATCTATTGTAAATCTGATTTAAATCCATATTGAGAAACTTGAAGAAATTCATGTTTTGTTCAGACCAGCAGAGACTCCCTATGCCTGCAGAAGGGTGACTGAAGCCTAAAACTTTTTTTCTAACTACTCAGTTGGTCTAATAACAGATCACTCAAAGAACCTTGCATGCTTTGTTCATACTTTCATTAAAATAAAATATCACGGATGTTTGGTAAAATCAAAATAAATATGCAGTAGTTTTCAGATAGTAGAAGCAACTCTCTCTTTACATATAACTTTGAAAAATCCTAATAAATGCCCATTTTCATTTTAATAACAAAAAACAATCGAATATTCTATTCAAACAAATATGCGAGCCATTCCATGTGGTTTCCTTTTCTTCTGTAGGAATTTCATCATTCAGATCCAGATTTTTTTCTGTATAGTTACATTCTGTATTTTCTTGCATACAACCATTTCCAGAATATAATATGCACCTTGTTTTTGAAAGGCAGAATGAAGAAGAAAAATATTTTTTCCAGTTTTGGCTCCCAAGAGCAGGGACAGAACCTAATCTTCAGCTGACTCACCCTCCTATTCCTGCTTAGGCTAACAGGAGCAGCTAGCAAACAGCAAAAGTGTCCTAAAAAAAGAAATTGTGAATTAGTGGAACACCAAGACCATTAAAAAGGAGAGAGGATTGTTAAGAGAAGAACCTGTGGAGTGCCATTCAGTCTATTCAGCCATTTGAAGGCATCAATAAGTAATGTCACTGCACTGCAGAGCAGGAATTAAAGCAGAGCACCAAAATCAGCTCCCCCACTTTATACACATACCCCAATTTTCTGGGGGCTACTTTTGAGGGAAAAGTGCTTGATGTATGCAGACGAGGTTCTTTGGGTAAATGTGATATCTTTTATTAGACCAACTAAATAGTTGGAAAAATTGTCCTTTGCAAGCTTGCAGGTACAAAACACCTTTCTTCAGGCACAGGGAGAGTTGTATGTAAGAATATATGGTATTTGGTGGCCGACTCCTGCAAGGTGTCATAAGCAGGAGGGTAGCATAACATCTATGATGAAAAAAACATAACTTTGTGTTTAAGGGATTAGACCAAGGCTCAGGATGTCAGCAGTCCCTCCCTACCTCTGACAGACTTCCAGTGTATCACTGTATACGAGGACAGTTCAGTTAAGGCCAGATCACCAAAAGGTATTTAGGCAATTCAATTCCTATTGATCAATGAGAGTTTGGGTGCCAAAATCTCTCTTGGGGGTCTGGCCTTTGCTGTCCCTGTATCTTATCTACCAGATTGGGATGCTACATTCCTACATCACAGAAGTCTTGTAAGGAAAGATTCATTCATTAAGCCAAAGATGCTCAGATACGAAAATTAGTAAGTGTCACCTACAAGCCTACAAGTGAGCAGCTTGTGGTTCCTTGAGCTGTACGTTCTTCCTTAGACCTGAATAAACTTACTTGGAAGTGGACCCCAACATATAATCCCTGCTCCAGCTGCAAGAAATTTCATATTAATGGACTAGGCATATTGAACATGGATCTTTGTGCCCATAGCTCAGCCTAACTCCATTTGTTTTTAAATTCTGTGAGATCAAGGATGTTAGAATTTCCTAGATTTTATTAGTTGTAATGTAAACTTGCAGAGTCTGGTTCACAATATTTTCTTGATACCATAAATGCAGTTTCCCATTCTTACTAATCCATCTTCTGTTTGCAAAACTAGAAAGACCTGCAAGGATAAGTCACACATCTCAAATAGCTCAAGGAAAGGCACCCAATCAAGCAGTTTTAGCTGCAGGATTCCTCATTCCTGAAATCAAGGCTGTGTCATATCTGTCTCTCTCTCCATGGGTAATCATTACCTCCTAGGTACATTTAGTATAAGCAGTTTCCATTCTGTTGTTCTCACACATCATGTTGTGAACCTATTTAATAAAATGACACTTCTAATATACTGGCAACTTGCTTTGAATTACTTCAAGAATATCGCCTACCCTGTATTTGTCACTGATAAAATCTAGGAATTAGTGTAATCCATTCTTGGGTTTATGGAAACAGTCATTCAAGAAATGCCACAAATTCATATAATGTCCCTGAGCGCTGGATTTAGGTCTCTGGAGTTTGTTAAAAGATGTTAAATCGCATGTCAAACAGCTCCCTTCTGACTATGCATTTCAGGCAGCTCAAGTGCATTTGTTATTCTGCACATGCATGGAATACACCGAATCCAAAACCTGTGTGCTTCTGGTATGCTAGCTTTAGATGGGATTTTGCATTGCGAGTGATTGAAACAGTCAATTTAACAGTCATTTTAACAGTTTTCCAACACAACCCCAGTAGATCCATTTTAAATACCTGTACATTGTAGAGGATTTAGCAGATGCAGTATGTCCTGGTGGAGTTTGGTAGCAGTGCAGCACTGCAACAGCTTAGTGCAGAGCCTGCTGCTGGATTTTCAATTGCGTAAGATTTCTGTCCCTCTTATCAGCTAAATACTGATAGATTTAGGATCAGGAATGAGTCTCAAGCTTTTACCACCTCCAAGTGAGAGGCCCAGTAAACTGGACTAAGCATTAAAACTACAAAGGAAAGTCAACAAGAATAAAACTATTCAAAGACAAATTCGGGCACTTACTCAGCACAAATCCAACACCAGCTGTAGCCTAATTAAAAAACAATTAAGTTCATGCAAAAACACAGTTTATTCAGAACTGATCTACCCACATTAACATTTGGAGGTGGCAGCACAGGAGCTTAGTGTTTTGGGGTCATAAAAGAGCATCAGGTCCCTTCCAGTCTAATGACAAAACAATAGCTACATAGGTCAAATGGAGTAATTTAATAAAATTAAAGACGTTTTCTTCCACATTAAGAAAGGCCTTCCTGTTAAGAAACATGCTTGAAAAGATCTTTGTTGGTATTTTATTTCCTTCAGTGTATTGAAAGTGCCTATTCTTCCCTTCAGGGGCTTTCACAATAATTAGAACATGTAAATAAAACCACAACAAAGAAAAAAAGTCAATGAATTGTCTAGCTAGGGCCACCCAAATAAGCCCATGTGCAGCAAACCACTCACAGCACTACGACTAACACCCACTGTGTGTGAACTACCTGCTGGTATGCTATGGGAAGAAAATCAATTATCTGAGGCAGAAGGGACCTTGAAATGTTTGTTGCATGTGACTGTGAATAGAAAGGACCACCCTCTTGGAGGCAGGAGAAATATTTATTCAGTGAAAAGAGGTTTAGGTTTACAGGTGGGTGAATGCAACTATGGGGCCCTTTCAAAGGGAACCCAGATCAGCAGCTGCATAGACTAGGCTCATTTAGCTTTTTAAAAATTATTTTTCAAAACCTTTCAGCTGATTTGGAATCATCAAGTTCATCCATGTCTACCATGTCATCTGACCACAGCTACCCATGACTTGCTATTCTGCCCTCAATCATGCATTATTCTATATAATATCAGGACAGGTGTCTGAGCAGGGTCCAGTACAACAGGACCTACAATCAGAATTGGATCTTTGGAGGACCACATAACACACAAGTAACAGTGCATAAGTCACACTTTCAGCTGTTGCTTTAAAAAAAAAAAAAAAAAAAAAGAATCCCACTACTTTTGCTATATACCTTGTAGAAGTCAAGTGACAAAGGGGATGTTTTACATTCATTATCATCCTGGCCTGAGGCTACTGTACTGGACCCTTCAGCTCATCACGTTTCAGTCTCATTCTCTTGGTCTGCCCTCAGCAGTTTTGCACCTTAGCCACCTCAGATGCAAATCCAGTTTCTGTAGTCTCTTGCCTCATTCCCAGATGCAAGACAGTTTATGCTCTTTCATCATTATGCAGTCAATTAAGCTTTCAGCTACCTTATCTTAACTGCTCCAAATAAGCTGGTGATCTTCCTGAAAGGTGATATGTTATAATTGGTTCCAAATTAGAAATAAGGGAAAAAGTAAAACATGAAATGGTAAGGCCATTTGCAGTTAGCCTTAGATTTAAGAAAACAGCCTAAAATAGGCACATACAATGGCAGACTATATGCCAAGATCTTTTAAGATCAATCACATTGGATATAAAAAGATAATATTGAAACTACTTACCCAAGAAGCGAGGCTGAAGAGCTTTTGTTTTAGAGATTCCATTGATACGATCAAGCTGTGAGTTTCCAAAGTAAGTTTACAGTGCAAAAATGATGCCTTGAACATAGGGGGCTGGTTGAAAAAAGGACTTAGGTGCCTAAATCTCAATGCCCCTGCTTAGCAGTCGCCTAAACTGGGAGTCACTTTAATTCACCGGCAACTTTCCTGTTTCAGTGACTGGAATCCTGCTAGGCACCCAGACCTTTGTTTCTGCACATAACTATGCTGACTTGAAAATCCAGAGGCCCATCTCACTCCTAAACCTGTTTGGGAAACTAAACACTGCTCCACGCTGAGGCCTGCTCTGAGCATAGGTGGCTGGAAGGGAGGGCAGGGGGAAAACACATGCCCCCCCCCAAGATTGGCCACCGCTGGCTTCTGTGGGCAGTCGCTGCTCACCACCCCGCCGCCAATGCTGCCACCCACAAACTGTGCTCCCCCAGTCTCAGGAGGCACCCATGGCTGAGCCTGCTGACTGTACTCCAACAGAGCTATGCCTCTCCATAAAATGCAAGGTAGTCTCTCTCTCTTTAATACATGAATGGGGAAAGGCAGAGGCGAAGGCCTGCCCACCTTTTAAAAACAGACTGGATAGAACAGAATGCAAAATTCATGGGCTGAGAGAGCGAGAGAGAGCAAGAGAGCAAGCAACAGGGAGCCTGGTTAGCTTCTCATCTTCCCTCCCACTTGTGTATTTAATATATATATATTATATATATATTATATTATATTATATAACTCTTGAATGTAAAATGCAGAAACAATCCCAGGAGCAGGGACTGGGACCCAAGACTCCCTCCCTGTTCAGCCGACGTATTATAAGTTCATAAAGCACGAGTGGTGGCAGCAGTAGCTCCCTTACCCATCCCAAATCTCCTTTTCAGCTGTGTTGTCTCTTTAGGACCAAGTTCCAGCCTCTTGATGCTGGGGGGATGGAAGTACCAGCCCCCAAGTAAGGCACTGAACTCTGGAGAATGGTGAGGTTACAGACACCCCCCCATCCAGGGCATTACATGGTGGATAGCTCTAGGTGGCTGCTGGCTATTTTGGATCCCATTTCTGAGGTGCCTCTAGTTCTCTGTGAACTAGATATATAGCCATCTAACTCAGGGTTCTGGATAATACTCAGATCCCCAGGTACCAACATGGTGGATGCCCGTGAGTTAGGACCCATAATGCCATAATGAGCTCAGCAAGAAACTCACGTCATTAAGTTATTCAGAATCTGATCTAAGGATCCGTCCTTTTTATGACGTACTTCTTTGAAAAAAGTGATCTTGAAGACAAAGAGATGGCATGCGACTGGAACCCCTTTCTGACTGCAGGCTTTACTCATGTCCAAGCTCAACATCAGTAGTCAGGAAGTAAAAGTGCCAGTCTGGACTGATAAAAGTCAGCAAAGCTCATCAACAGAAAATTCAGGTCAGTCCCCAATTTACTGGCAAAGGAACTGGGAAGAAAATAAATTTGGTACAAAACACCAGGAAGTAACTTTAAAAGAAGTGCAGCCCATTATTTAAAACACAAGTATTGAATTCTTGTTGCCAGAAGTAGATTAATTGCAGCTTCCAGTGTAGGAAAAAACTCTGAGCTTATTTCACATTGACTTTTATTCCCACTTGCATTAAGTTCCTTATGTTACACCATCTCATTTGAATTTTTTGAATTGGTTTTACATAGTATCATTTACTGATGTACTATCTTTAATTACATAACACGTATACACTCTCCAACTGTATTATTAATGAAAGTGTTTTTAATTAAATGGCTCTCTGCATAATATTCACTCATTAATTCCACATGCTCTCTATGTGGAGAGATTCTATTCTTGTGGTCTGGGGAAACTTTTTACTTTAGGTGAGGAATAATTCCAAAGTGATAGTTTTAAAACTGAAGTTGAAAATCATTATGAGTATTGAAATTACCCTCTCAGCAGCTGGCACTGCAGTTCCATTCTACCGTGTATTATTAATTCTTCAGCTAAAATACTCCTTCTGCTCTTCTGCGCTTCATTGTTGGTGAATTTCAAATGCATCTCGCTGGAGTTGTGTATATTCCAGAGTGAATACCGCACTCATAGTTGTCTTCTAAGAACATGAGTGTTTGGAAATCCATGTGCAATGACACCATTACCTGCATGAGCTGAACCCAGGACCTCCAGTGCAAAAGCAGCAATAGATACAACTCTCATACAAACATGCAAGCTCCACTTGTTAACAATGGTGACTAAACATTCCCTACCAAAGTAACTCAAGAATAGTGCAGATGTAAGCTGGAAAAGGACTAACCTGGATTCCTACCCAAGCTTCATTGTACTTTGTCCTGCTTCCTGAAGTCAAAATCATAAAAGGAACACAACATGGCCTTGCATGTAGCCCTGCAATGTTGTTGACTTGATGAGAGTCTATGAACACTTCCTGAGAACACGAGTTGTCCTTGACACAGTGAACAGCAAAACAATTCATTTTGCTTTCTGATATCAGATGTTTCATCTCATATTCTAAGACAGTAAGTGAAGAATGACATAATGGAATAAGATGATGCCGGAAGATTACTTAGCTCATTTTGAATTGATCC